>NC_091747.1:54106159-54406159 GCF_043380555.1 Nothobranchius furzeri
GAGCTGCACAGCTACAAGTCTGCAAATGACGCTCATGTTCACCATTTTTCTTCACGACTCCTTTCACAACGAAAGATTTTCCACGACGACCGAAAATCAGTCTGTACGTGGCTTTAAAGCAGGCCAGAGCGCTGCTGGTAGTTGCCATCACAGTCTCCAGTTTAAAACACTGGATTAAAGTCCTCATCTGAACAATGTCGACCCTAAACCACCAGCTGGTGTTTTGGACAACGTTATGATGATGCGTGTAGGGCTGCAGCTATCAAATACTTTAGTATTCGAGTATTCTATCCAATCTTCCATCGATTAATCGAGGATTCTATTTGATGACGTTTCAAGTGAAACGAGATCATGGTCTGCTGCTAAAAATATGAAAATAAAAAGCAAAATGATAAAAAGCTCAATAATATATATTAAATTGGTGTTGTCTAGTTCCTTCTTTCCCAGCTGATATTTATAGCTAATATAGATTTTATGGAACAATATTTAACTTACAGTTCAGTCACAATTTAGTTTTGTATTGACCTCATCCTAGTCAAAATAACATATCTCAAAATATTCACATATAATGAGTAGTATTTAAGTATTTCATTAACATGTTCAGTGGTAAGCTACTAGAAATGCTAACATTTAATTTCTACTTGTAACAATGTACTTGTGGTATACTTATTTTATTATGTACGGGTTGGCAACATAATCTAGTCTAAATAGTATTGAAATATAAAAGTGTTAGTAAATTATATGCTACAACGGCTTGCCACAGTTCAGCGGCGGACGGATAGCAACAACCAGACGGTAGCAGCAGCGGCTCTGCCCCACGCTGCTACAGAGATCCACAAATAAACGGGATGGTGGGGATTTTTCTTCAGCTTGTGGAGTTTAGTCGTTCACAACCATCACGTTTTTTTTAACCACACTTGCTCGTGAGAATGCTACCCGCTAGCTTAGCATTAGCAATTCTGCTCTTAGTTTAACTCTTGATCCCAAACTTTGGACCGTTTCTGCCTTTTACAGTGATTTCTGTCTTTTGCGGGTTTCTCTATTTTCCTCCACAGCGCCTAGATCGCCGCGTAGTGCGCCGGTAAAATGTGTTCAGACTGCGGAGCGCACATTTAACAAAGCTTCGAATCGGTAAAAAAATGAATCGAACCATTCAAATCATCCGATGATTCGTTTCAGCTCTAGATGCGTGTAACGACTAATCTAGAATAAACTGGTGACATTTAAACTTCTGTTTGCAGGTGAGAAAAAAACTAAATCCTGTGATTTGTGTTGACCAACTTTCTCCCTGCACTGTGATCCTCCACCTTGCTAACAGGATTAGCGTTTTCCTCAAAAACCTATTTCATCTCATGTCTTGTGCCACCCGGTGGAGAATTAAAATACTACACATGCTTTAGTTTTTAAAGTTCAGATTGTTTTTGTTAAAGTTCAAGATTTGATTGAAATGCCGGTGATGTAGCTGATCTCGGATCGTTCTTCTGGTAGAAGGTTGTCTCTAGTTTCTACAGAACACGCTCACGCACCATCTGAGTCAAATGATTTTTAAGTAACTAAAGAGGAATATTTTATCCATCATCTCAATAATTGTCTGATTATGAACACAAGCAGTCATTTATTCAATGCTAAACTTAACAGATTTTGTTGTTTCATTAATGGGTGGCGATAAATTAAAGCGTTTCTGTCTCTCCTCTCATCCTGACACGTATTTTTGTACTTAATGGCAGTTTTTATGGTAGCAGAAGCTGCGTTGGGCATAATAAAACAGAGGGATTGTATAACCAGGCGTTAGTCAAGGTCTTCTTCTGTAGGTTTTGTTGAGTGAAAAGCCTTTTATTTAAAAAAGAAAAGAAAAACTTGTGTTTTTTTTTTAAGTTTGTCTTCATCTGCTGCTCTGATGGAAATCGAGAACACCTTCCAGAGGTTTCACCAGATGTTCTCATGTCTGTGCAGGCTTTGCTTCGAGCGCTGGTGGAACACACCGCAGACGGCGCTCACAGGAGGAGACTGCAGGAGCTCTGCAGTAAACAAGGCGCTGCAGACTACAACCTGTACGTACGAGATCCAAGCCTCAGCGTTCTGGAGCTCCTCACAGCCTTCCCATCCTGCTCACCTCCTCTCAGCCTCCTCATAGGTCAGACCTCCTGCTGTTCACCCTTCCCTCACTCAGAATAGCAACACTGCTTTCTTTTTCTCACGTTTTTACCTGAAAGTTTACAAAACACCAGATTAAAAATCACATTTCTGTTCAGATTATGATGAACAAAAGCATTTAGATGTTTTTTATTTAGTTTTTATTTATATTAGAATACAATAAGGCCTGGTAAAAATGGGAAGATTCAGCGACTGACAGCAGCTTTACAAAAGATTTAAATTTATTTCTTAAACTCTAGTTATATAACTTAAAAAAGAAAAAAGTTTCAGCTTAAATCTTAAGTTTTTCAAAATAATTTGGGAACGTTTGCCAGTCTTTGTAGTGTTCAGTCACAAGGGGTCACTGTAGCCTCACAAAGGGAGCTTTATGAAGCAGTGCTGTGGACTTTGTCACATTTATTAAAACACAGAAGAGTCCCAAAACAACACACACAGATTATATCCACACAGCTTCTTTATTACTTTTGTGTCATGATTTCTGATTTTTCCAAACATTTCTGCTCCAAGTCCACACAAATGTTTCTAGTTTTATTGTTTTTTGTCCTCCTAGCAGATTATTTAATCACTTTTCTTATTTTTATGGCATCAGCTGTTGGTAGAGAGCTAACGTTTTCACACTGCTCATTAAGGCAGTTGGCTGGTCATTCAGTATAGATCCTAACAGGCTTTGACCGAAACTTACCCGACAGTGAAATTAGTTGGCTTCAGCTTCACGTACAAGTTGAGTTGTCCTCTAAAAACAGCTGTGTCACAGCTCGTGGCCTTCCCCAATGTCAGTTATTTTAGGCCTACTTGCCAACTACAGCAACTTTTTTTTTTTTTTTAACCCAGTGGTGAACTGATGCAGAAATTCGGTAGAGGTGCAGTTGTGCCCTCGTGAAAAATGTGGCCCCGCAGGGTAACAGCTGTTAGCCGTTTTAGCGGTTAGCCTTGGAGCTGTGCAAGGACACAACCTGGTGCTCAGAGGTTAATGGTCAAATCTGACTCAGTGTGTCACTGTTAAAGTGCACCGCTGCATTTTTTTGGTGCAGTTCTTACTGACGGGGAGGTGTTTGCAGATTGGCGCTACGCTAACTGTAAATAACAAGGAGAGATGTGTGTGTGTAGCTTTCTGCAGGCTGAGTTTATGACTTAATGTCTGGTGTAAACTGAGAAAGATGTCCACTTCGTTCTGCTTCCTGGAGTCATTGCTCTTGTTATATGGTCAATTGTTTCATAAGGTGTCATATAGAAACTTTGGGGTCACGGCCGCTCAGAAATGAATGTTCTCCATGAGCTTCCTGGTGCAGTTGGCTGCAGGGTTCAGATAAAACTGAGCAGTTTCATTCTTGTTTATAATATATTTAACTTGTTTGTGACTTGTGACACAAAGTAAGTTATGGTAACATGCTGGTGAAGGTTCTCAGTCATCCAAAATAGGAAAGTCGTGCTTATAAACCGTAGCTGTCTGTTGTTGCTTAAAGTGACAATGTGTAGTTTTTACCGTTAATCTCTGGGAATATCCATTGAAACTATGTTGTAAATGAAATAAAAGATATCCAGTTGTTGAAAAATACTGGCGGTTTCATAACATATATCCATAAATATCAGGTCTAAAATACATGGGAGTGGGCCAAAGTCTCTAAGCGACGCCATATTGGATGCCATGTTTCCTTCTACGGAAGCCCGTGAGGACAGAATGCATTTACTGATTTGTAACAAATGGTTACAAAACTTTCAGATGAATAAACGTTGTTCTTTTACACATTTACCTCTTCACTCATTGCATTTGATGAAAAGGAATCTGATGTTCTTGTTATTTTGCTGGAGGTTGCACTCCCAAGGACCCTAATGGCCTCCAGTGGTAAGGTCTTACTTGAACACAAAATTAATGCTTGCTCGCAATGATTTAGGTATCTACTGCCCCCTATCTCCAGGGAAAATACACACCGTCACATTAACGAGCTGAAACTACATATGAATACCCCATCCTCCCTACCCCCCAATAAGTCATTGGTCCTATTGTGTTGGAATGGTTTTTCTGATTTCAACACATAAGGACATAATGACATAAACTACTCCTCGAGGGGGAGGCATTCATAGGTAGTTTCTGCTCGTTAAGCATCAGCAGACAGCTACAGTTTATTGACTTGACTCTCCCATATTCCAGTAAGAAATGACAAAGCTCCTTGGATGAGAAGCGAAATATCTTCAAGAAACCAAAGAAGTCCAGTTGCCTTCATTTGAACCTTTGGATGAGTCGTGGTAAAGTAACGCGAGCGTGTCTTTATCCCGTGAGAACAGCACGTCTTGGAGAAAAGTGTGAACTTATCTTCCCAGTAAGAGGAAAAAGCCCAGAAAATGTATTAATTCCTAATGCAATAAAATTCCTCTGGTCTTGTGCAGCCAAAGAAACGACCCATGAATCCTAAAATGTTTTTAACGCTCATTCACGTCTCCTTTTTTCATCCAGTAGAAATAGTGCCAGTGTGTGTTAATTGTAGCACAGACCCAGTTTTGATCTGAAACTGATATTTTTTGTAAATAATCATCCCTGAATACATAACAAGGATCCTGCGATTAAATCTGAGACTTTATTTTCAAATGCATCATTTGAACCAAATACCAACAAAATAAAACTTTTGTGCACAGAAAGTTGTAAAAGAAAAGCCTCCCTTGATCTGGCTGCAGTATCAGGTCGTCACGGCGATGGGACATGATGGATTGACTTAGCTTTGCATCAGACACGTGCTGTCACTCTGTGATAGAAAGGCAGAAACCGGAGCGGTGCGCAGGTGCACGGGATCGTGTTAACGTTCACCATACGCCTTCTGATGGAGAGGTGTACGCTCTCACAGATGGATGAGCTTGGCAGAAACACGGTAGGGACGGTGGAGAGACTTTAGACTATTCGTTAAGAAAATGTTTTCAGTTTGATCCGTTCTGGTTTTGGACTAATTATTTCTGAAGATCTAATAGAAAAATTATTTGCTTTGAGTTGGATCTTCAGCACAAACATCGATTACTTGGAAAGCCAATAATCTCAGCTCTCCACGTGAGTCACTGATACGTTTCAAAGTCCAAACAATCGATCTTTTTCAGAACAAAAGCAGCCTTCGCTGAAGTGTTTATTTCCATATTCCATTCATCTGGCCTGTCAAAGACACTTTTTATCAATAACTTGGCTTTTAAATACACCAAAAATCTCAAACCATCTATATTTCATTGAGACGCTACAATTCAGGGAATTTCTGTTTCACCTGTTAAATATTTAGAAGTTTCAATAGAAAGTAGTAAAATCTCAAATATCTCCTCTTCTCACAAGTAACAGTTTTATGTTATCAGCCCAGGCTATATTTTATCGTTGTCACATTTTCTTTGGCTTTTAAGTTTGACTTCCTTACGTTTAATGTTTTTGCCTGTGTGTGTGTGTTTTCATTTATCTGTATTTTTAGTGAAATATCTGTTGGAGCACTAGACAGATTTTAATAAAACTCAGAGAAAGTAGTTATTAGATGGATGTCTATGACTCATAAACATTTGGAGCTGATCTCAAGTAAGCCGCTACAGCTGATTAACATCAGCCAACACACACACATGCTGTAACTTCAAGTGACAGCATTAATAGATCTAGTGATAAATCCATCATTAATATAAGATGCTTAAAACTATGGTCTGAAAGGTGTTGGGCTAAGTGCAAGCCATCCTATAAATGTAAATATATGGTTTGGCTCAGAGCTGTAGAAAGACAGAGTTGCGACACGCTTTGAACTCGCCGACTCGCGGTCACGTGGTTCATGGAGCTCTCAATAGTTCCAAACGTCCCAACGTCGTAAGTCAGTTTGAACGGCGTATGGTGGGACAAATCACAAAAATTGAATATAATCACATTTCCCCTTGGCGATTTTTGGTAATTATTGAATAATATTATATATTATATTATATATTATGTCCTAATTCCTTCTCAAAGTAGCCTATTTATTTATTTTCCGAGCATTTGTAGGAAGACAAACACCCGTGACTGTTCTACGTTACAGGAATACGACAGTCCTAACACACTGTAGAACACATTTAGACCACATACATTACTATAATATATTATAGCAGTAAATGTGATGTAGTAATGCAACACACTGCTCTAACATAAGCATTTAATAACTTTAAGTCCTACAAGAAGCCCTAAACTCGAGTTGTAATATCCATTTTACAGTGTTTATTGAAAGCTAGAATTCTGCTCCAGCTTATCTTGAAGAAAATATGTAGCTGTTTATGCTTTGAATGATGACCTATTATGTTCAGTAGAATACATTTTACAATCATTACTTTATATTTTTTGTGAAGACAGTCCTTGCATCTATAAACCAGTTTATCTGGCCTCTATAGCCTGACTAATAGCAACTAATTAAAAAGAAAATGTCAATAAAACTGTATGGTCAAACACAGTAGATAAAAAAGTGTTATTTGTGAAAAAATGAATACAAACTTGTACAACATGTATAATAGCATTTTTAATAAAGCATTTTACCAACATTATGTTTAGTCATTACATATGTGCAACTAAGCTGAATCATTAATTATGAGCAATGTACTCAAGACCAAATGACAATTTTTTTGAATAACTTTATTTTGATTTTTATTAAAATAAAATGTGTTATTGGGTTAAAATTTGAAATTACAAATTTTAGGGTTGGATAAAAGTTTAAAATATAATTTTACATCTCTATATTTTTGGTTTAGTTCAATATTTCTATATGTACAAAAATAGTATTTTAATAATCCCTTTATAGGTTCATTATCTTACCTTGGTTGGCTGCGCTGCATATGGATGTAGCAATCGGTCTGAGGAAGGAATCAGAATTATGGCTTCCCCAAAAACGCAGAGAGAAGAAAATGGTTGGCTCAAGTCAGCAGGAGCAACCTCACCATGACCAGAGATCACAATAACAAAAAGCTGTGTGCAGTGAGTTTAATGTGCACTCTCCAATGTTTTCTATCAAGGCTCTATATGTTTTGCTCTCAACTGCACAAGGTTGCAATAAAACTGTTAAATGTGGCAGGAAATAAACTAATACACGACTCTACAGGCACATTTTGAGGAGGAACAGTTTACTAAGCTTAGGCAAGGCAAGGTGAGACTCGGGGCTGATGCTGCACCAACCCTGTTTGTTCATCGCCCTGAACCAAGGAGGAGGAAGGATCCTGCAGTGAGACGTACAGCAGATCCACTGCTTATTGATCCACTGACCAGTGACCACACATATTGTACTCAAGTAAACTGTGGTGCGAATTTTTAGAAATATTAGACATTTGTATTTATTTTATTTAAAAGTTATCCTTTATTCTAACAGTGCCATTATAATTTCAGAGAATGAGGAAAGCAGCAGCAGCAGTGAGGCAAATGAGGGAAAGTGAGGGGGGACATGAGATGGTATCAGGAGAGAGGGACATCCCAGGAAGCCATGAGGAGCCGGCGTCAGGGCCAGGAGGAGAAAGGAACAGGCTATGCAACCAGGGAACCCAGCTGGACAACCTAAGGGAGGAAAAACACAAGAGGCATTAAATGGAGTAAACAGACAATCAAAAAGGCCGTACAACTCGGTTTTTCAGTGGGTTCAACAGGCTACAGGTTTCTTCAGGACACGAGTATCCCTCTGCCGGATGTTAGAACCCTGCACAGACAAATGCAGCCCATTAAGCTGGAACCAGGTGTGTTAGGAGAGGTGTGTGACATGCTCAGTTTGAAGGTTAAAAATCTGACATAGATGGAAAGAGAGTGTGTGTTTACTGTGGATGAGATGGCAGTCACTCCAGGCGTGCATCACTCCATCACAGACCCAACCGGGGTTTGCCACCACTGTTGTTTCTGGTCAGCTCTCTGCTCAGCCACTATGAAACCATGAAGATGAACACACAACACAGTTTAACCTTTAATGGTTACTTAAGATTTTTGTTGTAGTTACTCTTTGACATTTATTTATTGATAGTTATATTATTGTCTAGGTTAGCTTCTGCCGTGTGAAGACACACGGCAGAAGCTTCTCCAGGCTTGTTATTTGTACAGATAAAACATCCACATCCCCGAGCAAACAGTCAGTGGAAGTCGCATTGCTTTTATTTTATCAGAGGCTCGATGTCTAAATATCAGGAAGTAAGGCTTCAAATCCTCTCGTTTGAAGCACAGCTCTGATGTTGTAGACTGGTCCTGCTGGGCCAGGGGTTTGTGGGCTTTTTAGAGCCCTGAGTTCTGCCTGCAAGGCATTCATTCCTACTAGAATCCATTGCTAATGTATTGATCCACACCTTTAAAGAAAAGCCACATTTGACATTATGTGAATTTTTGTGCATTTTCAATTAAAAACATTGTCCTACTCTTCTAAATGAAAAATCATTTGATCTCCTGTCATATTTTTTGTAAATTTTAGTTGTTCTCATTTGAAAAAGACGTCTTGAAGAGATAAATTGGATTTCAGATTGCAGAAGTTTCTGTCTGACAGCCTGAGCTGCTCAGATTTCAGAGAAATCTTGAGAGTGCATTTAGTCCAGCTGTGTCTTTCTGAGCAATTTAGCAGCAGAATGTGTTGTTGTAGCACCTCCGCAGGTACATATGGCACAACTTTACTCACTTAAGCTTCATTAATCATGAAAACAGAAATAAGTCTGAAGAAATGCACATCAAGCCCGGTGCATGAGTCTCTACCTTCTCTCAGGTCTAATGAGCAGCGCAGGTCACTGAGTAGAAAATGTCCTGTTGCCACAGGGTGAGAAGTTATCTCACACTTTTCCTGATTCCTCTGACACCTCCTCACACGTATTACCTTAAAGAGGGCACCTTCATGCCTGGCATTGGAATAAGCTCTGCATAAGCAATCTTGTTTCCTACTGGCTCCACATCTGGACACATGGGATTCGATAACCCTGAGTTTGTAATTTCATAAATATAGAAGTGTGTCCCAGAAACAAGACTGTAACCTGGGTGGGGGTTACAGAGGAGATAGATTGGTAGAGAGGCTGTCTCAGCAGACCACGATGACTTTCACACGTTTTTTTTTCTTTTCTTTTATAGATATATTTTCGTCTTCTCCGCTCTGTCAAAGGTGTAACCAGATCTTAGCGAGACAACAAGATGATTGACATTTGTGCTTGCCTTTTCAGAGCATTTGCCGAAACTGCAGCCCCGGCCTTATTCAGCAGCCAGGTAAGGTGACAGAATTATACTTCACTTTCTGCTCTGTTTGTGTGCAGCAGTGTCCTCTGACAACAGTACTAATCTGGAATATCTGTCATTAAATCTTATTGTATTACAGATAATTGTTAAAGGAGTAATATGTACGAATTCTACAGTGAAATGATCACAAAACAGTCTGATGGCTGCATCTTGTTGGAAGGAGGTTTACATTGAAACATATTTCATTCTCAGCGCCTGGGGGTTCATCAGTTTTTCTCCTTAAAAACAAAACAAAGGGGGACATAGTTACTGTTTACAATCAGCTTAGTTTGCACAGAGCTAACACTGCAGATTCGGCGTTTGTAATTGGACACCAGCAGGCAAAAAGCTCCAGAGTTTTTTAAAGAACCATAGCCAGGAAACAGGATTCAATTTAATTCAATTCAAGTTTATTTATATAGCGCCAAATCACGACAAGAGTCGTCTGAAGGCACTTCACACAGTAAACACTAATACAGTTCAGTTCATTAAGCCAATCAGTAAAAAGTTTCCTATATAAGGAACCCAGCAGATTGCGTCAAACGACCCAGAAGTTATTTCTTGTGCCCCTAAGAAGCCACAACATATTTTTGTTTTGCCTCTAAGATCGATTGAAGCTGGCAAGAGGCTAACGTTGTGCTAACCATGCTAATGGTGAATGAGAAGCAAATAGTCAGCCACAAAAACATCTCAAGCTACTTTTTGAATTGCCAACAATTCGATATTACAGTGAAATGTGTGTGATGTGAATAGAGTCAATTGTAGCTTTTTACTTACCTTAATGAGTCGTTCAGAGCTATAACAGCAAGCTAACACTAGGACAGCAAGCAACCACACTTCCTCTAATGCCATGGACATACTACCGTAATAAGTGTAGTAAGTGCTCCCTACCCCAAAACACCCACGAGTGCTAACACCAGATATAAAAATGTATTTATCTACTTATCAACTTACTGTATATGACTTGGCTTTGCTTGTTATCTAGAATTTTCCGGCACTGATCCGTAACTGGCAACAGCCATAAAACTAATGGAATGGCAGTTAGAAAGTCTATGTATTTATTTATTTATTTAGAAAAGTAGATTGAAGTAACCAAATTTGACCACAGGATGTCATTGTCACTTCATTCTTACATGTTGCACCTTTAAAATTACTCTTTTTATTTGTTTATTTTCTCTGAAGAAATTTTTAGTTTCAAAATAATTGAGACCTTTTTAAAGCATCTGTAACAATTTATAGAGTGAAATCAAATGACCCGACACTTTAGTCATTTTGAAAGTTGTGAATGCTTTATTAGTCCATGTCCAGCTGGATATTTAGAAGTAAAAACAACATAAATGTAATTTAAATAATGTTTTCTGAATGAGAGAGGCTTGTTATGTGTTTAAATCTGTTAGACTAAATTAGCTCTGTATGTTGGAGTCCATGTGTTATCTGTGCTTTGGCTTTCTCCTCCCCACTGAAGACATGATGATGGAAGGAAACAACACAAATGAGTAGACTGTAAATATTGTATAGCCTTTAGACAATTGTGCTTAGCTTAAATAGTCCAAGCGTTCCTTCCTTTAGCCTCACTTAGCTAGTCATTGATTTGCTTGTCCTTTTAAGCTAGTCCCTATTGGATTTGCTTTAAAGCTCGTGTGCAACAGCAGCATCTAACGCAATGTCAGAACTTCTCAGCTGCTCTCATTAGTCCCTCACTTAGCTGCTTATTTGTGTGTGCACACGAGTGTGTGTGCAGAGAGGTGGGGAACGGACAGAAGGGAGGCTGGATGTAGTTTATCAGATGCTGCAGAGACATTAGAGACCTGCATTATTGATGCTGTGGTCAATAGAGGTCTCCAGTGGCCCACAGGAAGTGGAAAGTGAAGGATGAGAGAGCATGAGAGTGCTTTAGCCAGCCGTGAAGATGGGACCAGTGAGGAGGGAGACGAACAGAAACTTTTATCTATATGAACACATCTGTAGGTGCCAGAGCGTCATTTAGTGGGAGAAAATAGTGTTTTTCAAGTCAGTTAGGAGTAAGTCCTTTTATATTTATGTTCGTTGTGTCAAAGTGTGATTGTGTGTATTTTAAATGTGGGGGGAGGGGTCACATAGAAGGTATGTTTGAGGATCAACAGATTACCTTAAACACCAAAAAATGGGAAAAATAAAAAATAATAAACTTTTCCAAATCCAAGGTCCCTGCTCCTCATTCACTGTGAACATTAGGTTTAAGGTTAAAAAAAAAACCTTTAAATTAGTAATACAAACCCAGATGTACTTGATTTAATCCACAAAAGAAAAAAAATTCACTCATTTAGGAAAGTTCTCACATTGCTTTGGTTGTTCCTTCAGCTCAGAGCGACCTGGTGGACTGATATTTATTTACCTTTTTTTTTATTTATGGTTCTACGCTGAAACGAGTATCCAGCACAAATATTCAGATAGGAAGGCTCAAGTCTCTCTCTCAGAAATGAGGTTTAAAGTTTACACAGAAGAATGATCAGTTAACAGCAAAAAAAAAAAAATTAAATAAAGATTTTTTAACAGTTTCAGCTGGGTTTTTATTTAGCTTTATACAGTTTTTAAAAATATATTTTTTTCTGTCAGATTTTTTTATTTTTACTCTGAAATTGTATTTACTTTTATTTAAATGTATATTTATGTTCCTGAAAAAGATCTGCTCAATAAATGCTACAAAACAGTATTTTCTACTGACGTTTCTTTTTATTTACCAGTTTTGTACCTTTTTTACTTGTTCAGTTTATTCATTTATTTGATTAACTTTGGTAGAATATTTGATTTTAATACTGAACGGTGCACAAACTGAAGATTCAAGAGTTGGGTAAAGTCTGGGCCCAAAGACTGATTCAGGGTCAGAAACGGCGTTCACTGTTGTTATTACGATAATTTTAACTTGCAAATAAGGCGTAATATCGACATATCAGTCATCAACTGGTGGTGGTGATGTTGAACATTCTGCTCAGTTTTATGGCTTTTTGTCAGACTCTGAACCAGGAAATGGTTTCAGAACACTCTGGAACAACCAGTGACTCCCCCCTAGCCAATCAGCAGCCAACAGTCGTGATGCTGGGCTGAGTTGGTGCGCTAGGAAGCACAGTGAAGCAGGAAATGTAAAGTAGAGGGAGAGAAGTGGGATAATACTGAACCGGGCTGTTGGAAAAGGCGGCCAGACCGAACCGCACCCACCTGAGTCACGCTAAGTAATGCCTTTGGAAAAGGAACGAGTCACCATGACTCAACGTAAAGTTTGGAGCAAAAAAGTTAGTAATAAAAACGTAAAATTATGTCTCCACCGTGCTTCCCCTAGAGATTTTTCCAGCCATGGTGCTAGTCGTGCAGCATTTGAGGGTGGTGGAATTTCAGCCGTGTAAAGCCTACGGAAGGGAAACAATGCTCCAGAATCAAAGACGTTATATTCTAAAACCAATCCTTGCTGTAGCATTCTGTTCTCGTTCTTTCTTTGAATTTTGACTCTTTTGAAGTTTTCTCCCCGTGACTTTCTGTATGTATGTCCTGCACACACTCATGTTTCCACTTCTTTTTTCCCTTTCCCTTTGTGGGACTGAAGCTCCTGTCTTAAGCACCCAGGAAAGCTATGTTTTGTCTTCAACTTGGTGGAGTTGCCAGCATGCTGTGGGAGGCCTGCAGGCCGCCGAGGCTTGTGTACCGGCTGGCTGTTTGACCGTATCAGTCCCGGCCTGGTTGTCCCCGGGAAGGCCGAGTCTTCCAGCATCCCGTCTCTGCCAAAGGTAAACGAGAGTAGAAAAAAGCAGATTTTGTTCTTTTGCAGAGTCCTTCCTAACAGCTCATATCTGAAACAGGGTATCCGCGGAGTCTTGAAAAGTACTAAAAGGTGATAAATCAATTTTAGTAAAAGTAAGACCCTTAAAGTGACAGTGTGTATTTTTCCTGGCAATAGGGGGCAGTAGATGCTTAAATCGTTGCAAGCAAGCAGTATTTTTGTGTTGGAGTAAGACGTCCCAATGGATGCCCATTAGGGTCAAAAAGCCCTGGGGAGTGCAAACTTCAGCAAAATAACGAGCACATCAGGCTCCCTTTCATCACTGGCAACAAATACAGAGGTGAATGTGTGAAACAACAATGTTTAAGAGTAGCACAAGTTTTGTAACCATTTGTTACAAATAAATAAATGCATTTTGTCCTCATGGGCTCCAGTAGAAGGGAACATGGCATCTAATATGGTATCGTCCAGAGACAGATGTATTTTAGACCAGATTTTTATGGTTATATGTTACAAAGCTGCCAATTTCAACAACTGGGTGCCATTTCATTCATTTTCAACAACATTTTGATAAATATTTCCTGAAATTAATGGTAAAAACTACACATTGTCCCTTTTAAAAGTATTAAAAAGTCTTATCACAGCTTTATGAAGTCTTAAATTTTGAAATTATTTTTTCTGAATTAACCGTCCAACAGTTTGAATCCCTAAAACATCGTAAAAGTATGTGCATTTAGTCATTTTTATCTTAAAAATGAACAGGGTATTGTGCGTGCGTTAGTAATTTTCCTCTCAGAGCACTAGGGCGGGCGGGGCGAAAGTTCAAAACCACAATGTACGCTCTGGTGTTCCCGGTGCGTATTACAAATGCATCGAAATGTTAAAAGTATCGCTGATAACTGTTAAATGGTTACACCTTGAAATGGCGGTGAGGTATTAAAAAATATTGAGAAGGTCTTCAAAAAGTCTTGAAAAGGTATTAAATTTAACTTCAAGATTCCTGCATATACCCTGCTGAAAACAGCAGATAATGCTTTATAAATCCCTCTCTTACTCTACTTGTGTGTATTGATTTTGATCAGATGGGTAATAAACAGCATGTTTCTGCCATTTTTATATTTTCAAGATGCCCGTAAAGAAAATTCCCTCAGTAGCTTAATGTGATAAACTGGTGCTGTGTTGGTCACTAAAGGTATAAACAATGTTTACTCCATGTGCTGCTCTAAACTAACATATCAGACAGTAAACAACTATTAGTTTAAGGACAATTGTTTGTGTTGCTAATTAAAATAATTAGATATTTTCCACCACCGACTTTATGTTGTCCAGCTGAAGCTCACACAGTTCCCCATTAGTGCATCTTAGATTAATTATTATTATTGCAAGCCCGCGATTGCTTCTGGCCAAAATTAATCTTAATATTTAATGTTTTCTTTCTGATCTTAGATTCATGTGAGTTTGAGACCCAACTGCTCCTTTCGACCTCCTCCACATCCGTCAGTGCCCTTCATAATGGTCGGACCTGGCACTGGAGTTGCTCCTTTCATAGGCTTCCTCCAGCAAAGGTATGATGCATCAATGAGTGGTTAAATATTTTTAATTAGGGATGTTTGTAAAAAATAAATAAATCTAAGAAATCACATTGTGTGATTAAAAAAAAAAGAATTTATTTGTATACAGTGATCCCTGGCTACTTCGCGGTTCGTTTATCGCAGATTCACGACTTCGTGGATTTTTTCTTTGTAGCCTTATTCAAGGGAAATTCGCTGTATTTTTCACCGATTCGCGGTATTTTTCTATGCGAAATACCAAGAAATTCCTGGGTTTTTTTTTCATCAATTTCATCATCAAATGCACTTTTTGTAATAAAACTGTAAAAAAAACCAAGTACTTTTTTTTTCTTGAGTTTTACCCACAAAAAGAGAATGTGATCATACGATAATTCAATATAGTACTGTATGTCAGACTGGTCGGCTGGATTCGGGAGTTGAGCTTGTAGGGAGCGTGGTTTCACAGACGCGGAAGTGAGCGTCGGTGAAACGCCAGCTCACGATTTAATCTAGGAAACCCCCGAGCGTTCGAGCGTCAACGAAGTGACACGGAAATGCCGGGCTTTCCAGAAGTAAGTAAGATAACTTACTATGAGCTGATAGTTCGTGGGATGGCTCGGTAGGTTGGAAACTCTGATCATGAATCTGAAGAAACGATGACTGAGTGGTGAGCTGGAAAGGCGACTTCCGTTTATAGCCGCGGTTTGTGACGTAGGTGCGACGTGGAGGGAATCCCCGCGAGGGGCATGCTGGGAGTTGTGGTCCATAGTGGAGGCCGGCTAGCTGGAAGAGGCTGGCCTGGGAACTTGGGTTCTGACACTGTACTGTAAATATGGTGTCCCTACTTCGCAGATTTTCACCTATCGCGGCCAGGTCTGGAACGCATCTACCGCGATAAACGAGGGATCACTGTAATAGTGCAGAAAAAAGTAAATACAACAAAAGTTCACCTCCTTACTCTAACGTAACTTTGGTTGGCAATAGCAGAGCTCAAGTGTCTTCACCAGGTTTGTACACACTGTAGCGGGTATTTTGGCACATTCTCCCATGCAGATCTTCTCTAGAGCTGTGATGATTTGGGACTGTCGCTGAGCAACACAGACTTTAAACTCTGTCCACAGATTCTCTATTGGATGGAGCCAGTCTAGACACTAGCTAGGCCCCTCCAGAACCATGAAATGCTTTGTGTTTGGGATCCAGCTGGTCGACCCAGCTTCAAACTTTTGCCCCAAACCTCACGATACATGGCCCCACTCAAGCTTTCCTTAATGCGGTTCAGTCGCCCTGTCCCCTTTGCAGAATGAAGCCTAAACCCCCCCCCCATGCTTGACAGTGCATTTGGTGTTCATGGGATGCAACTCAGCTTTCTTCTTCCTCCAAACATGGAGAGTGGCGTTTATACCAAAGAGTTCTATTTTGGTCTCATCTGACCACATGACCTTCTCCTGATTATCTTCAAGGTCATCCAGATGGTCTCTGGTTAACTTTAGACGAGTCTAGACGTGCGGGGGGACCCTTCGAGCACTGCAGGATTTTAATCTATGACAACCAATGTGTGTTATAATAGTAACCTTTGTTCCTGTGGCTTAGCTCTCCTCAGGTCATTGACCAGTGCCTCCCGTGTAGTTTCACCTCTGTCAGCGTACCCCAGGGCAGCTGTGGCTACATTGTAGCTCATCACCATGTGTGTGTGAATGGATGAATGATACACTGTAATGCAAAGCGCTTTGGAGTCCTTACTCTGAGAGGCGCTATACAAGTGTGGGTCATTTATCATTTCCTCCTCATTCTCAAGATCATGCATGGAGCCCCAGGTCGAGGGAGATTGTCAGTAATCTTGTTTCTAATAATTGCTACAACAGTTGATCTCTCCTCACCAATCTGCTTGCCTGTTGTAGATTGGCGCATCCCAGTCTTGTTCAGGTTTATAATCGTGCCCCAGGTGTCCTTAGACAGCTCTCTGGGTTTGGCCATGGTGGAGGTTAGAGTGTGACTGTTTGAAGATGTGGACAGGTGTCTTTTATGCTGCCGAACACTTTTTTGCCCCACCGTATGAGTTCACAGTTGCAGAAATTTAAAGTGGGAGATTTTCATTCTTTTGCATGCCTCTTCCAGAGAACAATGTGCCAAAAATTGTTGTTTTTTTAAAAATGTCACTGTCAAGTCTCAAAGTTAGCAACTGCTGTAAGCCAGTAAAATGTTCACGTCAAACATCATATGTCTGCTAAGAGTGGCACAAAATAATCCCTCTCAACTCGAGCTCCCTCTAATGAATATTCACGATGCTGCAGTAGACTTAAGAGCACATCTTCTTGCATATTTTTAAGTAATCAGCTGAAGTGTTAAATGTGACCTGGCAGGAAGCTGATAAAAGTCCCCGTCATGTACATCGCATAAGGTGAAATAAATCCAGCAGCGAGGGCTGTGATCACGTTAGAGATTATTTCAAACGCTGTCCTCATCTCGCTGGGAATAAATCAGACCTTCTCAGGTGCACGCGTTTATGACTTCTGTAATAAAGAGGCAGGATTCAAAGCAGCATTCGGGGCTTTATTGATTCAGGAATAAAGCGGACCAGAAGGTGGTGGCCATGTTATTGGAGTAAATCATTGCTTGTAATAGCCAACGAGGTGGTGTGAGGACATCGACTGTTAGCTAAGTAAGTAGGCTCTTTCCAGCTAGTTAAACAGTCACCGTAGGTGTCTGTTTGAAGAGCGCTGTAGTTTAACGGGAATGTGACATTTGTTTAATTTTCCCAGCTTCAGGATTGATGGGTGAATCAAGATTACATGAAGATGACCTGTCAGGAGGATTTAATGTGACTGATGCTTCTTCATTCAGGCTGGTGTTCATGAGTTTAGCAACAATCACAGACAATATGAGTCCTCAGACAGCAGAGTAAGCCTTTCTTTTATGTCAGACTGACATGGCTAACTCGTGGGTGGCTCTGTATAAATGAGGTTGTGCCCCAGTCAAGTCCAATTGTCTGTAAATCCTTGCGATGCGGTGTGGTGTTGGTTGGTATCATTGTGTGACGGCTCTGAGAGGTGACAGCTCCGGCTGGAGTGATAGCAGGAGTTTGATGAATTGTCTGCAGCAGAGAGGAGCTGAACGGATGAGTGGTCATCTGGACTAGGGTGGGATGAAAAGACACAAAACTGATTTTGTTTCACCTCTTGCTGACGGGCTCAGTTTCTTACTTAATGGGCTAGCGTTCCTCTACTTGTTGGCCAGGATAGAGAGCAGCAATTCATCACTATCACAACAAAAACAAATATAGCAGATATCTCGTACTCTGACTTGTGCTACATGTACATGAGTTTACGTTTGAGCATTGCCATTGCAATGAATAATAGTCACACGGCAGGTCCTGTCAGAGGCAAACAAACTCAACGTGTTGTCATGTAATGTTAAGGGTACCTAACAGTGATCCACCAATCACAGTCATTCCTAATCACTTTGCAGAAGCAGACCACAAGGTGTTGGGTTTTGTGATGTGCGATATGAGGTTTTTAAAATTTTAAAATGCATCAGTCCACAATATGCAGCTTCACAGATGGTTTGCGCTGCAAACGTCAAAATAGATCTTCTACAAGTCTGTTGTTGAGAGTGTAATCTCTTCAGCCATCGTCTGTTGGGGTAGCAGCATCAGAAGCAGGGACCTGAAAAGTCTCAACAGCCTAATAAAAAAAACTGGTTCTGTTCTGGGGACGACTGTGGAACCACTGGAGGAGATTATGCAAAGAAGGATTCTCCAGAGAATCAAGAAAATGATGGACAACCCTGAGCATTCTCTTCACAAGACTGTCCGACAACGGAAGAGTGTCTTCAGTCAGAGGCTTCTTCAGTTTGGCTGCAACACTGACCGCTACTGGAGATCCTTCCTGCCAACAGCCATTGTAATATACAATAACTCTTTGATGACTTGATTATTATTATTATTCTGAGCTACTACAGCAATCAATTTCCCTCTGGGATTAATAAAGTATTTTTGAATTTAATTAAATTTAATTGAATAGGGAGAGGGACTTTTGACTTGTCAGCCGAACAACATTGCATCAGGTAAGATGTCCATCAAAATTCATACGCCAGGTTCAGTGCTGTAAAACTTTGAAGCTAACATGAGGATGTTATGACGGAAGTTAGGATGAAAACGTAGTGAGGCAAAATGCATCTGACCTATCTTTGTCAACTTTTCCTTTTCTTCCATTTGGCTCTTTTTCTGCCTTTGATCCATTAGATAGTCCATTTGCCTTTCCCGCTGAAAGTGAACCGTACCAGGGTTTACTTTCACGGGAACTGATACCAGTCTTTTCAGAGTTCATTTGTCTGGTTCGCACCAGCGTTTGGATTAGCTTTCACACCGGCAGCAGTAACATAACTGCTTTTGGCAAACAACAGAAATGAAACCACAGAGCTTTTGAATTTCAGGCTGCTGCATTTTCTCTCTCTTACCGTGCAAATTGGCGAAATTACAGGTAAACTTGCAATTCTCCCGTAATAACCTGCTCTTGTGGGACCTGCTGCTTTGAACACATTCATTGGTGTTGCTCATCTGAAACACTTCCAGAGGGAAGGGACGCACCGCTAAAGCCTGGTTTATGCTTCTCCGTCAGCTCCACAAGGGACAGACACGCACGGATTGACGGAAGCGTTTTGCTCTTTTACTTCTCCGTCTCCTGGAGAGCGTTGCAAAGCAATTGCCCGGCAGGACAACGGAGGGCGTAGTGCTGTTCTGTGGTATCATGTCATGTATCGGTCCAAGATAGTGCGTTTATATTGTGTTTTTGTGTATATAAGAGACTTTTAACACGGGCATATTTGTCTCTCATTCTCCCACCGCTTCATGCGCTCCCCACCTCTAAACCCACGTTTCCTGTCATTTCCGTCCACAAATAAAACGCTTGCTGCGCATCTTTTCACTCCTCCAGTCACGGGAGGATAAACGTTCACATTTTTAGAGTTTTTTCGCGAGGTATTCTTCAAGCTTCTCCGTGTCTGCCGCTAGTTAAACTCGGCTCTCTTTGCAATGGCGGCGCTGTAAACAACAGCGGCGTCCTGACCAATCACAAGCTTGCGTAATCCGTCTCATTCGACGGATGTTTAAAAAAGTGGGCTCAACTCCTTACGTACTTGCGTGCCTGCTGGATCCCTACGCAAGGACAGATAATGGCGTTGCGTGTCTCCGCACTGACGCAGATGGAGAAGCATAAATCAGGCTTGAGGTTGCAGGTAAATGTTGGCATTTGACGTTGTGCACCGAACACACGTCTGGTGGAAAACCCGGGCAACAGTTATAACTAGGGCTGCTCGATTATGGCAAAAATAATAATCACGATTATGGTGACTGAAATTGAGATCACGATTATTTAGGACGATTTTTCAATTTATGTTGATTTTATTTGTTTTTATTCAGTCATAAATTGCTCAGGGCACAATCAGGACAAAAATAAGAAACAAGATGATCACTAAAAGAACTCCTGATTCCCAGTATAAAAAGACCAATATACTTATAGCTCATAGTTTATGACCCAAGGGTTTGGTTTAACTCATTTAAGTCTAACTAGTACAGACCCAAATAGCAATATCTTGCAAATACTGTCAGCAAGAATTATACAGTGGCATTTATAACAAATAAATGCAAATTAATTGATGTTCACAAAATGTTGCATAATACGTATTTAGTCGTGTCAAGGTGCTGTAGGAGTGCACTAACACTGTGTCCTCAGAGAGATTAGTTATTATTTATCAGCGTGAGGAACTTATTTCTACCTTATTTATAAACTATTTATTTACAGGTCCATCAGTTAATGTAATAATTGTCCCAACCACAGCTGCACCCCCCACCCCCCAAACCGGTCTCACAGCAATCGGGGCAAGCTGCACGTGTGTTTAGCACGCCGCACGCGCACATTTAGCCATTTTTAGCGGCTCAGGAGTCCGCAGGTGCGGTGTGTGTGTCACTCACTCTGGTTAATCCAACAAGGAGCCGGCTCCGAGAGCTGTTTCTTTAGCGACTGACACATCACTACATCATTCCCTTTCCTAATGTCCTGAAGAACGGTCCGGAGCGCAGGCGGAGTGTTTAGCTAACCTGCAGGAAACGTCGACGACAGTTATCCAGAAAGTAGCTAAGGGTTACCAGAGATGTTTCTCAGGTGTTCGCTAGGTACTTTTAAGTTAAAAAGTCAAGAAGGGGGTCTGAAACGCTGCTAGAAATAGCGTCACAGTCACTAAGTTGTCAACACTGTGGGAGGAGCGCTTCATTTGCAACTCAGGGCAGCACAAGCGGGAGGAGCAAATAATCGGCTTGTTTTGTTTTTTATAATCGTTCAAAACTCAGATCGTAATCGTGATTAAAATTCGATTAATTGAGCAGCCCTAGTTATAACTCTTTAGGTCATAATTAACTATTTTGATGGTTTATATGGTGCAATGTTTTAATATAACACAGTTTGAGCTACTGTCGTGGTACTCTGTTGCCTAATCTTGTACCTACTTTTGTGTTTTCTTAGGCCTTGCAGCTTTGGTAGCCATCTTTTATTAGGTTTTCCCAAAAGTTAATCTTCAACAATTAATGACAAACTCTTGTCCCTCATTGTTTAGCAGTCAGCGTTTGTGTTGTGACACTAAACTTTAGGTCCGTAATTGTACGTTTAAGAGTTTTAACCATTTTTGTGTTGATTGGCCTGTGGTGGCCATCTTGAATTTCCAAAGGTTAACTGGTTGCAAAGGTGCTTTTAATGATTACTTTAAGAAACTTTTATTAGCAACAATCCTTTGGTTTATGAGGTATTTTAAAGGGAAACTAGGCAGTTTAGGCTTGCTTTTAGCACCCCCTAGTGTCCGTTTGCAGAACCGAAAACAAAACGTATCTCCTTGCTGTGCGGTCATCTTTTTAACACCTTCTTCTAACTGCTGAAATGTCTCCCCAGCCTTCCTTAGTGTCTGCAGGAGTGATTAATCACTAAATTAGATTAATCAGCTGTGTTCATGATCTAAAACAGGCTGGAACCAGACTGCTGAGCCAGGTATGTCAGCTCCATGTTTCCCAACAGAGTGGCCCGCCAGGCTGAAGTTGCAAATGCGGTATTCTGGCCACAGGAGGTGATAGGGCTGGGTTACCTTTCATTAACCCAGCACATACTGGCTCAAGAAAATGACTTAAAAAATATGAAAAAGTTGCAAAGTGTTCCTTTAAAAAGATTCAGCTGCAGGCGATAACAGCAGAGGTTCATCCAGAGATGCAGCGTTGTTTCATTTGACAAACACATCAGTGTTGCTTCCTATTTCCTACAGCAGAGCCCAAATGTTGCTCTGTGAAATGTTAGACAAACACATGTAAGTGCTTGATTAAAGCTGAATGCTTTCCCATCAGTTGATTGTGGAGAGCTTTGTTTCATAACACAGCACACATATTCTTTCATCAAATACTTCAAGTCCAGCGTTTATTTAGAAAAATATCCTTTATTGATTTTTTTCTTTATTTTAAGAAGCTCTTCACCGTAACAACATAAAGTCACGTGAATCGATCCATCATCTCCCCTCTTCCTGTCTCAGCCTCTCTCCTGCCAGCTGCGTTTTGTTCCGGAGGATTATATGAACCTGTCATAGCGTGACGTTATGTACGATCTAACTGGAGGCTCCAGGGGTGCCCAGTCCTGGTCCTGGAGGGCCGGTATCCTGCATGTTTTAGTTTGAACTCCGTTTCAACGCACCTGATTTCAATCAGCAGCTAATTAACAGGCTTCTGCAGAGCCTGATGAGCTGCTCACAGGTGTTTCAACCACTGAATCAAGTCTGTTGGTGCAGAAAAACCACAAAACCTGCTGGATACCGGCCCTCCAGGACCAGGATTGGGCACCCCTAAACAAAGACTCGCTGGCTGACGCTGCAGTCCTGACGGGAGATAACAATCGCACGGTTTGTCGACGGGATGCTGCGTCCGCCTCGGGGCATGAGACTGTTTGGCAACAAAACATTACGAGGACACTTCGATCTTTCAACCTCTCCCATTTCCACCCCCCAGTGTTAATCAATGGCCTGTTTTCAAAAGTACTTTGTACAAGTTTAGAGCACTGGTAACAAGTGAGAGAAGAGTCTAAAGGTCAGAGGCTCACTTGGTGGGACCAGGAGATTATAATAAGGCTCTCCAGTCGTCTGGTATCGATCGCTGTTGTTTGCAATTTTATGGAAAATGTAATTTTCTGGGTCTTTCTGCTTTGCTCGAAGCAGTAACAGCAAAACAAATAATGTGCTTTAAATGAGAGGTTAGCCTTAATCTTCTTAGCAGGAATTAAAAGCCTCGTCTTCCAGGAGACAAAAAACATCAGATTAGAGTAATACCTGCCAGTAGCTGTGCTGGACACATTCATTATGACAATTTCTGTGAAAGTTAATGTGAGCAAATATTTAGCTACTATTAATCAGCCTTAAACAGCTGATTATAAAACCTAGACGGGTGTTTGTTGTATTTGCACAGCGCCGTTTCTGTCTTTAAGCCTCCAGTTATTGTTGCTTTTTAGTTTGTTTGTTCTAAATGAACACCGAGCTCTACTCTCAAGGAGCTGCAAAGATAAAGATGAAAGATCTGATCATTTTGATGTAGACTAAGTCTTAACTTCGGCCTGGCTCGCCGTATTCCCCCTGCTGCAGATCATCGGAACGGCGCAGAAAGGCAAGTGCTTCTGATTTAGACCCCAAATGGAGTGCTACCTTTCCCCCCTGGGATTGTGTTGCCGGCTGCTCTAGCGTGGTTATGTGACGTGATGTGATTTGTATTCAGGGAAAGGCGCCGGTGTGGTCGACTCGGAATGGAACCCTGCTTTTTCTTATTGGTATTGATCCCTTTAGGGCAGGCGGCGAGAGGAGGGAGACGAGCCCACTAAAATGAGTTTACTCGAGGCTGTTTTGCAGATCAGAAGAATCTGGTCCAGGATGCTAATGGACTGGATCTGAGCATTCAGATCCAGTCTACCAGACAGCTTCGTTACAGAGCCTCACGAACCAAGTTCAAACTAAAGTGTATGTAGTTAACGTTGTACCTCATTAATAGGAGCGGTGCTTTGTTTTTAGTATTCACGATCATCCTTTTGCATTGATTTGGTTTCTATCTGAGGCTAATTTCTGTTGAGCTGCAACTAACAATGGATTCATCCATTCATTATTTTAAAAAGTGCGATGAATCCAGTTGTGAGCAAATGTCAGGAGGGAAGAAAACATGTCCAGAGGCCAAAATGTGCAGAAGATTTTTCGTTTATCATCACAAATAATTGTTTAATTGTTCTGACAAAAGAATAAATACAACGTTTTATCCTATTTCTTGTTTCAAAGAAAAAGAAAGTCATGTCTTTGATTAGTTTCAAAGCCATTTTAAAATGAAATTAATCAAAAACAGCAACTTTGTGATGATCTGATTGAAACAAAGAAAACATACAAGTTTACTGCTTCGTTTTTTCGTCTCCACTTTAGTTTTATGTTTGACTTCAAAGAGACAAAATGTACAAAATGAGTATTATTTTTACTTCATGTAGTGTATTGCCTAACTTTGAAGTGATGGTGTGTATTTTCCCTGGCAACAGGGGGCAGTACACACCTAAATCATTGCAAACAAGCAATATTTTTGTGTTTGAGTAAGACCTTACCAGCAGATGGCCATTAGGGTCAAAAATCCCCAAGAGCCCAACACAAGACGAGCACATCAGGCTCCCTTTATCACTGAAGGTGAAGAGGTAAATGTGTGAAACGTTTATGAATGGTGAAAGTTTTGTAACCTTGTTACAAATCAGTAAATGAATTTTGTCCACACAGACCCACGTAGAAGGAAACATTGCATCCAATATGGCGTCGCTGAGAGACTCCGAACCGCTCCCATTCATTTTATACCTGATTTTTATGGTTATGTTACAAAGCCGTCAATATTTTTCCAACAACTGGGCATCGTTTAATTCATTTTCAACAACATTTCGACGGATATTTCCAGAGACTAAAGGTAAAAACGACACATTGTCTCTTTAAATCCTGTCATGTATTACGGGTCCAAACTACGGCTGTTATTATTGTTTCAGTGCAGATTGTTATATTTGGGAAAGTACTAAAAACCTCAGATAAAGGTTGTAGCTTACATGATTGTATTTTAAATTGCGTTATTACCCAGATTTAGCATTTTTGCAATATGATGTTGGCAGCCATGTCTGCTTATGACTAAATGGAAAACAAAGCAGACTTCATTTACTTTTTTTAAAGTAGAGGTAAGAGGATGTGCAAGCTTTATATGTAGAGCACCAGCCCAGCAGAGAGGTCTCAGGCCTTTTTCATAATTGGTCATTTATGAACAAGGGTAATAGAGGAATCCGGGTTTTTTGGACTTCCAGACGACTGATAGCGTCATCAAAGGGTGGTGGTCTTCTGTCGTTATCTGAAAGAGAGCTGTCACCTTGGCAGCAGGTGTGTGGCACAGATAACCACATCCTCGTGGACATTCTGGGTTTCCTGCGAGGGAAAGTTGGTGGCATGCCAAACTCCAAAGATTCATTTTTGGGGGCCCTTCTTTTATATACTGTACACAGTCAAACAGTCAAAAAAACACACACACACACACACACACACACACACACAGTTTCATTTCCAGCAGCAGCTCATAGTGATGGGATCTATTCTGTTTGGGTGCAATTTAATAACACATGCAGTATAATGTCCTCGCTTCTGCTCGCATGGTCATTTCTGCACTTTAAGCAAACGTGGCACTCGGTTTGCCGTTACTACAGACGGTTCATAATCACGCCACTTCTCTTCTTTCACCTCTGCAGCGAGGAAGGACTCGCTCTCCTCCGTCTGCTCTGCTTGTCTGTTTTGTATTGATTGACTGCTCACCTCCGTTGTTTGACTTTCAGAGAGGAGGAGAGGAAGGAGAACCCCGAGGCCGCGTTCGGTGAGACCTGGCTCTTCTTTGGTTGTCGCCATAGAGACAAAGACTACCTGTTCAGGTAACCTGTGTGCCCTGTTTTAGTTAAGTTCTCATGCAAATCTGTTGTTTTAAATCTGTGTCCAAACTGAGGGGATGCATCAATCCAAATTCACATTTTAAGCCTGATTACATCACAGCAAAGCAACAAACACTGTCCGACTTCAAAGGGTACTCAAATGCTTCCCACAAAGCCGTCCACGTTTTCCCCGATGTTCGAGGACACGACGGGCTTATCCTTATTGTCGAAGGCAAGGATTCATTGCGGGCTGATTAAGAAAATTTTCTTATTATAATAGCGGATGAAGCAGTAAAGGATTTCAGTTTTAAACGTAAGTATATTAATATCTTGTGGTACAAAAATTAAAAGCTTAAAGCGGTTGTGTTGTTAAGCTTTTTACGTTTGCAAATTTGTTTAACTCGTTTACTGCTGTTGACGACTAAAGTCGTGATTTGCATCTTTTTACTGTGTGGGCATTGGAACGAATTTAGACAAAGCCAAATTTTTACATAGAGTGGGAGTGACTTTAAACCTGTACCTAAACTGGCCACCAGGGGATGCTCATCCTTTCTTTTCTATGGTCAACACAGTTGCTCAAATACTATGTGCACTAATGGGTAGCAATTAGGGCCCGACTGATATGCTTTTTTTGGGACCGATGCTGATATAAAAGTTTTAACAAAGGCCGATAGCCGATATAATGGCCGATAAATCTCCCTCACAAAAAAAGAAATAAAAATTTTCTTAAGCTTAAACCCTTTCTGCCTTTTTGATGCAAACTTATTTCTCTATTACACACCAAAGAACTGTCTCAGTAACTCACTAGGGTTTCCAAGTAATGCAAATAAGATTTATTTAGCAGATCTTAAAAACAACAGAACACACAAACTCAGTCACAGCATAAATCTAACATTCTAGTTTTTTCTTATAAACTGTGGTTTCCACAAATACATTTTAACTTAAAGGAATATTCCACCACTCAGTAAAGTTGGGTCTTGTTAAGATTCCCCAGAGTTAGACAAGTCAGAAAAAGCATTTTAAAACCAGCCCAATATGATCTGGCAGCAGTTGGTTTTCTTAGTTTAGCATAAAACAATGTAAGTGAATTCACATAGATTATAGTGTTTTCTTATGTGGGTGAATGCAAGCCTTCCCTTCCAATGCTTTATGCTGAAACAACTGATTACAACATGTTGTTTCTGACTTAGCTAACTCTGGGGAATCTAACAACACACACAAGTTTAGGGGCGGAAGATCCCTATAAGAATATTAAAATAATAAAAATGCAGCAATAAATAAAACGTAATACTTGTGCTTTGTAACAAAGTAACACTCTGTGGAAGTTAACTTGGTGAACTCATTCACAAACCTAATTCATAAAGCTGGCGCCATCTGCTGGATAGGTAGCGCAATATCGGCCATATCGACTGTCTTTTTGACCGACAGTGACCCCAGTATCGGCCGATAATATCGGCCGGCCGATATATCGTTCGGGCCCTAGTAGCAATAGCATTGATATTATCTACACACCAAAATACAAAGAAAGAACATGATGTGCCTGGTGAAACATTCTCCCCAAACAAATACAACTCTTTAGAAATGTTTCCGGTTATGTCAGAGATGTAAACTGATCATCTGGTGTTGGTAAATAATGGAATTGCAGATATTTTGGGTGAAATCTTGATGACTCTGATTAGTTGCTTGACATGTGTAAACGTGTTTGGGTTAAAGCCATTCTGAAGTTTTGCTTAATTGTGGCGGCCATCTTGAATTAGCCTTAATGTACCTCGAATGATGACTTTCTTAGATATTTATTGAAAAGTCCAAAGATTCATGCAATATTTCACTAACAGTCAAATGTGCACAGGCTAAAACAGTTGATTCTGCCTTTCACCGTGCCCTACCTGCACCACACTTGTGAACAACACAATTAGCAACTAACTGGTGGTGTAGCATTTCTTATTTTCTTCCGACGCTGAGCATGGCCCAACCGAGTAAAAAGTAGAGATGGTATTGGGCTTTAATTTGTTATCTGGACACAAGCCTGACTCTGGATGAATACCAATGTAACTCCACATCTGCTGCTCGTGTAACCAGGCAACTGACTTTAGGTGCCAACATGGTTTATAGCTTGTTCTGCTGTTGTTGATACTTAAAGTGATTAAAGATGTGCTAACGGTTTCAGATTTAAAGAAGCTGGACTTAATCACGACCCTGGTGATCACTGACAGGAAAGTTCTGGCTTTAATTCATTACTTTAACAAGAGGTTGGACTCTAGTTTGGAGTCTGACTTGGGAGTGTTTTTTTAAACGACTTCCGTGCTAACGAGTAGCGTTCTCCTATCAAATATATGTCCACCTGCACAACATCAGAGGTCAATTTTTCAAAGCTCGCTACTTCCTTCCTGACTTCATACTAATTGGTCGGCTTTTCCCGGTATCACCACTGAGCGCGTTCTCAACGCCAGCGTGCCGATGGAGTTCTTTTGAAGGATTAAAATTGTGCGAATGGATTAGCATCCTTAATGGCACAAAAATAGATCACAGAGGATGTTGTTTGTTCCCTTCTGCTTCTTCCACCCCACACTTAAAACCCGAGCTCACAGCCAGCTAGTAGGCAGTGTTTGTTCACAGTGTAGGGTCCTCTGATGAATCCCCCCACGGTGTTGACCAAAGTGATTAGTCCGTGTTTTATGAGACCCCCGTGAAGAGTTGTACTTAATTTAAGTGGGTTTGCACAATGAGAGCAACATGCCATCAGTTGAATTAGCCGCCTGCATTCATCTCTGTGGGATTTTTTTAAAGTGCAATTTAATGTCTGGCGTGTCTGCATCGGTCTTCAGAATCCTGCTCAACATAGTTTTTTTTCTCTGTGTTTACGACATTTTAAGAAGGATTCAGCAGCAGTAAGAAAGAGTTACGATTGTGAAAAGGGACTGTGGCGAAGTCGCAGAACGAGACCGAGGTTTGTGATGCACCACGATGTTGCACAGCTCTTAGCATCGCCCTGAGAGGCTGATGGCCATTTCCTCTCTGCCACACTTTAGTTTCACCCCTCCTGCTGCGTTTGCAGCCTCTTTACAGCCTGTGATTTTATGCTGTAGAGGAGAGGATCCTGCTTTGCTTATGTTTGGGTCCAGGAAACAGCCACAGGTCCTTCAACACACCAGGGATGCTGACATGTTAAGGCTTTTCTTTCAAAATTCCCATCAGTTGTCCACCGCTCTTTGTCTTCTGCCAATTTCAGCTCCAACCATCTTTCATGATTTATATTCAGACGTCAAACAAAAACACTCTTTTCTGTTACTGGCTTTCTATTAAGGCTTAAGAAAGTATTTGGCAATTTTGGAATGTTTTTCTATGGATAAGCTTTAAAAATTTCTATTTAATTATTGTAGATAGCTTTGTGAAGAGCCTCTGTTCAGAGAAGTAGAGTTCCCACAAGACTGATAAGCTAACAGTTCGTCTGAGCCTAGCTAAAACTGCTGCACTTTCCTAAATTTCACAGTGGTTCATGTGGCATTATTTTATAAATGTTACCACAAGTTTCACATTGCATGCATATTCATCTGAAATTATGGTAATATACATGCATAAATATAAATCAATCAATCAAAATTTATTTATGAAACGCTTTTCGTACAAATGCAGCTCAAAGTGCTTTACAGTATTAAAAACAACCAGACAGCAGTCAGTTTCCCACCCCTCCCACACAGATTCACATAAGAGATCCCCTTTGTATCTCCCTCCTCCCACCCTCAATCCCATCCCAAGCAGATGCAAACTCGCGCGCGCGTACACACACACACACACGTAATAGAGAAAGGGCAGCTGGCTGAGTGCAGATGTGGTAGGTACAAAGAAGATGAAAACGCCATCGAAGGAGCCAACTGCACCGGGAGCACCAAGATTGGCAGCAATAGCCTTGGCAAGAGTAGGCATGGGAAGCACCCCGGCCACCACAGTCCACCGCTGCCCCTGGGGCAGCCGGCCCCCACAGAGGAAACACTAGTTTACTAATGAGACTAAGATAACAAGTTAAGAAACAAATTAAACATAAACAGCTGATAAATAAAAAACTAAATAAAACACAGTGATAAAATACAACCAAGTAGAAAACATACAATTAAATTAATAAAATATTGTACAACAAAGTCTTAAGACTGGTTAAAACTAATAATTATTACTATTAATATTATAAGTTAAAATAAATATGTAGGAACATATTTGTTATTTAATTAAAAAGAGTAAGTAATAAAACACTGATAGAATATATAAAAGATGGTAAAAACATGCTAAAATAGATCAAAATCACTTAAAAGCTATACTAAAAAGGTGAGTCTTGAGCCTGGCCTTAAAAACAAGAACACTCTACGGCCCTGAGGTCCTCTGGCAGACTGTTTCAGAGGTGAGGGCCATAAAACTGGAAGGATGCCTCGCCTTGGTAGTGTGTCCTGACTTTTGGAATGACGAGGAGACGGCTGCCAGGGGAGCGCAGGGCCTGCGAAGGCTCGTATTTATGAAGCAGTTCTGAGAGATAAGAAGGCCCAAGACCATTAAGACATTTAAGAACCATTAAAAGAAAGTTCAAATCAATCCTGAAACGTACAGGAAGCCAATGCAGCTCATTTAAGACAGGTGTAATGTGCTCCTGCCTCCTGGTCTTAGTCAGGACACGAGCTGCTGAGTTTTGTAGGAGTTGTAAAGCTGAGGTAATCTTTTTGGGAAGACCAGAAAGCAGGGCATTACAGTAATCACTTCTACTGGTGATAAAAGCGTGCATCAGCGTTTCGGTATCGGCCAGAGAGAGAAAGGGGCGGACTCTGGCGATGTTTTTCAGGTGATAAAAAACAATTTTTGTAATATTCTTAATGTGGTCAATAAAAGTTAGCTCAGAGTCAAAAATAACACCCAGGTTCTTCACTTGAGAAGACGAATTAATAGTTAGTGACTGCATGGGCGTTGCACCCGTGGGAGATGTGGGGTATTCAACACCCACACTTTTCTTATTGACATCATTCAACACCCACACTTTTCCAGCCGTTTTGCTCACCTCCACACCTGTCTGGTTTCTCTACGTCGCACTCACTCTGTTTGCCTCATCTCCTTCTTCCCCTCCCTCTTCTGTTTCTCCTTGAAACCCGACAGCCGATGTCGGGTTTCAAGGAGAAACGGGAGAGGGAGGGAGGGAAGAGCTCGACTGAATTCATAATTTTACATCTTGACATTAGCTGTACAAACTCTCAGTTTGATAAAGTGAAAAACAACAATTTGCAGAGGTTTATAACAGGCGCGGCACCAGGTTTTCATTTTTGGGTGGGCCACGGTAATTTTGGATGGACCTTAATAAGCAGTGACTTAAGTGAAGCAGGCAGGTCGTGCTAGAAAATTTCGTTTAAAAAGACGTCATAAATGTGTTCCCCGTCATTTTTATTTCTAAATTATGAAGTAAAAACTCCCAATTTAATTTTCATTCATTTTTCATTTATAGGCACCAGAACCTGCACCTCTAATATTTACCTCTCAACATAGGACTCTTTCATAAGGGTACATGCACACCAGTAGTTTTTACGGTTATTCATGGGGCAAAATCTGCGACATTTAAAATAAAAAAAAAAATCCATCTTCCAGTAAAAGCAAAGCATCCATCTCACCTCTCCAAATGCGTAAAATGTGCGTCACGGTCGCTAGGCGCGCCGCGCGCTCCATCAGCTACGTCAGCCAGGACAAGAGCAGAGCAAATAGAATAGAGGATAATTCTGTCTGGATGTGGATGGAGATTACATTTTACAGCAGCCTGATCATTTAAATACGTAAACCATCACCTGTCTTCTAGTCCACGCTATTAGCATTATTGTAATTGGTGTGTGTGTGTGTGTGTGTGTGTGTGTGTGTGTGTGTGTGTGTGTGTGTGTGTGTGTGTGTGTGTTTTCCTCTTCAAACACTGGTTTAACCAACCAGACCAGCGTGTCCAGTAACATATTAATGTTACAATTAAACAATTTCCCTCCATGTAGGCTAGGAACATTTCACCTGCTGTGACCCGACCGCTTCTGCTCCACATAAACTTTGTGCGTGATTAAATGTCTCTTCATGTGCTTTCTGAGCTGAAAAGGCTATTCTGCCTCAGACTGGATGCATCATGCATCTCCATATTAGAGACAGGAACAAGCGCTGTTCAGCCAAAGTTTCATAATCAGTGAACATTTTTCCAAGTGACACATCTCTCAGAGAGACCGGGTTTCCAGACCGCTTCAGTGGGAGGAAATCTTACCGCATGCGCCGTGGTTCTGCGCTGCGCTGCGAACCCCTCAGATCTTCAGCTCACTGTCCACCGTGTGCGCTCCGAGCCGCGCTGAGCACAGTGTCCAGTATAAAGCTCTGATGTTCTGATGGGAATCATTTCTTAATTGATTTAGTTACCTCTGCGATGTGTGTTAACGATTAAAATGTCAGCTCATCTGTGTGCGCATCAGTGTGCGTCGGGGTAATTCTTTCAAAACAACCAGCATCCTTGAGTTTATCCGTCAAAATAAACAGTCATATGGAAATATCTGTAACCTGCCATTTAACTGTTTTACCTTCCTGTGAAGATTGTTGCAAAGAGAAACAACTAAACTTGATTAACCCCAGAGCCATGCGCACTGCGCTGTACTTCTGAGGGGGAAATGATTTAATCGGATCCTTTTCTTTTCAACATGGTTTAATGTGAAGTTTCATTCAGTACAAACTTTAGTTACACCAATCTAACGAGACAGAGCCTGGATTTGTATTCTGAACTGTTTAAACATGTTTAAAACGGAGACATGCGTGACACGTCTGAAATTCGCACCTGCTCTGCTATTATGGAAATAAAACTAACAAGATGAATAACATCAAATTATTTTAGGCACAGACAACATCCCCCACACTTTAAAAAATCTTGCAACGCGCCTGAGTCATTGTAGCTTTGGAAAAAGTTTCTCTCTCTGGGTCTCAGGACCGATGACTAAAACTTCGGTTTTGTCCCTGTTAAGCTGGAGAAAGTTTTCTGACATCCAGGATTCAATATCCGAAATACAATTAAAAGGGGCATCCATTGGTCTTGCGTCATCGGGAGACACAGAGATGTACAACTGTGTATCATCTGCATAACTGTGAAATTGCACTCTGTGTCACCCGATGACGCCACCAAGTGGAAGCATATACAGATTAAAAAGCACTGGGCCTAAAATCAAACCCTGGGGCACACCACAAGTAATCTCACAGGTCTTAGAACAGAAGGTATCTAGACTTACCATAAAAGTCCTGTCTGTGAGATACGAAGTAAACCATTTATGGACAGCGCCGAAGTGTTTTAACCGGTTTAAAAGAATGTTGTGATCCACTGTGTCAAAGGCAGCGCTTAAATCCAGTAGAACCAGAACCGTCACTTTCTGTGCATCATAATTTATTCTCACGTCATAATATCACTAGCAGAAGGGAACCTCTGGTGCAGGTCCAGCAGGAATATTCTAACAGTTGTAAAATGTTGGAGTTTTGAGCTATTTTAAGATGGCTGACAGCAGCAAGACACTTTTGTCTTACAACCCACATGTGGTGATAAAAAAATAATCATGGATACACTATTTTTGTTATCACTGTTTGTAGTGTCCTGCAACACGACATAAACTATGCATGCACGTTCACTCATAGACTTTATCCAGTCAGACAGGAAATCTTGCAAGATCAAGAGTGATTTCAGAGTAAAAAAACATGGCGGAGGAGGAGCGTGCAGCGCTCTTGTGTCACTATGTTTATGTTTATTCATTTAGCTGATGCTTTTTATCCAAAGCGACTTACAATTTTTAAGCATGTTGTGATCTGTGGGGGAAACCGGAGTACCCGGAGGAAACCCACGCATGCATGGGGAGAACACGCAACTCCACGCAGAAAGGCCGCAGCCGAGCCGAGTTTCGAAACTGCAACCTTCGTGCTGGGAGGCAACAGTGCTAACCACTGCGCCACCATCCAGTCACTCCTTTTTGATTGGCTAAACTTTACATTGAACAGGCCGCACATTTGTTTGTCCTCATAAATGTGTCTAAGACAATCCAACATGTTTGAAAGCCTGACTTATGGTCTGAGCAGTCCTGACGTGCTTCAGAACAAACCCAAGCGCTCTTAACACACCACACACGTCAGGTATATCTGATAAGATAATCTTTACAGCTGTTACAGTAATTAATCACATCCTCAGGCTTGTCAGGAGAGGATTGGCTTAAAATTGGCACAGTTATCCACCGTGTGATCCAGGCTTTTGTCCTGGTTGATGTAAAAGGCTTTTCTCTTAACTGAGCCTGTTCAGGAATCAGGAACAAACGTATTTGTAATTCATTTCAACTTTAACACAGAAACACACCTATAAAGTCCTTTAAATATCAAAGTACTGGTCAAAACATGAGATTTCTTTTTTTGATAGAAACAGAAAACTTCACAATAAACCTGCTTCACATAAAACACAGAAAACAAGACCGGTCTTGTTAGTTCACAGACAAAAAATTCTGTGTTGTCAAAAAACAGGAAAGTCTTATTTTAGTCTGGGGGTTACGTTGAGACATAGACTCCCTGAGGCGAAGACCTTCACCCATGATCTCAGAGCTGCATCTCTCCCGCACACACTCACTATCTGTGTGTGTGTGTGTGTGTGTGTGTGTGTGTGTGTGTGTGTGTGTGTGTGTGTGTGTGTGTGCGCGCTCTTTTTCTCCACTGCTTAGTCTTAAACAAGATGTTCTGAGCCACAGTAAAGCTCATTCCCTCACCAGCCTCCACTTCCAATGGCACCCCAGGCTCTATTAAAACACTGAGGTGGAGGAAGACATTGGCAGGCTGAATACTGACAGGGAGCAAGGTTGCTAACAGCTGGGAGGATTGATTAATTAAAAAAAGATGCTCATAACAGTGCCTCGACCTTGCTGATGAGATCTAACTTTTTAATGTTTCTCTTGTTAAACAGGAACAATTGATTCTTTGATCAGACCTCTCTTTTTTAATTCCTCAGTGTTTCAACAAGCTTGCTTGGCGTTTTTAGCTGGAGGCAGAGTTCAGAGGGGGTCACTTTTACCTCTTTATTGCATCCTGATAAGTTTATAATGTCACAACGGCATCCTTCTCAGTATCAGCACCAAAGAAGGAGCAACTGTGTCAGATGTGACCTCACTAACACAGATACCATTTATCTTGTTGCAGAGAGGATCTGGAGAACTTGGTGTCCAGTGGCACCCTGACCCACCTCAAAGTGTGCTTCTCCAGGGACCATCAAGAGGATGAGGATGCCGTCGCCCCGGCAACACAACCCAGATACGTCCAACACAACCTGCTGCTCAACTCCCAGAAAGTTACGGACGTCCTGTTCAGACAGAACGGCTCTATCTACGTCTGCGGGTATTTGTTTCTTGATCTCCTTTCCTCTTTTGTCTTTAGATTTCTTTTTCGCCATCTTTCTTTTTTTAGGGGGTGCAGATCAAATTTTCCTCACCAAGCACAGTATCGACCCGACCATGAACTTGGATGCATCTTGTATTTAAAGTCACATTAATCAAAGGATTTGTTCATAAAAATCAGCTTTTAAATAATCGATCCACAGGCCGTGCACACAGCCGACACAGTGACATTAAAAAATAAATCAATACACACGTGTCCGATCAGCTCCGTTTCTGAGGGGAATTAAAGAAACAGTTGTAGTCTACGTGAAATATTGTGTTTTGAGTGTAGCTTCTGATCATATGTTTTCCAAACCTGCTAACAGAATCGATCCTTTGTGTATTTTTCTGTATCCTGATGTAATCCCTGACTGACTGCATGATGCTGAGAGTCGGTGCTCTGCTGTAACCTCGCCATCTGCTCTTCTCCATAAATATGCATTTCTTAGTGACTCTGGCTCTATCCATACATACAACAATAAATGAACACTTTATATCTGCGTTTAAGTTTCAACGAAAATACTCACAATAAACCTAACTCTGTCCACATTTAACTTCATTAGAACTCGGTCCTCATCAGGATTAAGGATTTTTTGTGTCACACCAGTAAATTAAACTATCTGCGTAGACATTTATAACTCGTAGTGGCTGGCTGTTTAAAGCCCTGCCCCTTCATGGTAACAAAGAGGACATTTTCCTGATAGAAAAATTACAAATCAGATATTAGTGGTAGAGTGTCCGCCCTGGGACTGGGAGATCGGGGTTCAAAACCGGTCGGGTCATACCAAAGACCTTAAAAATGGGACTCAGTGCCTCCCTGCTAAGGGGCTGGATTGGGGGGATTAAACCACCAAATAGTTCCCGAGCGCAGCCCCAGCTGCAGCTCACCACTCCCCACGGGGATGGGTCAAATGTGGAGATGTAGGGCTGCACAATATATCGTAAAATTATCGTCATCGCGATAACAGGACGTGTGATAGGCCCATCGCAAAACACGGCAAAAACAGCGATAAATGTTTGGTTCAAACATTTCCATCCGTGTCATACATCAGCTTTTTGTAAACCAGCTCTGTTTTTTACGCGGAAGTATTATTTGACCAATCAAATGTAGCCCTTCTGATATGCGGCCAATCAGATGGGTCCGTTCACGTAATACGCCCGCCCCCTACATAGACCCTTTTGGAAAGGAACATCCGAACAGATTTTGCGGCGCTGTTCCCTTGTTCGTCATGCTGGCTCAGAGCAACGGACGCACTTTGGGCTGAGGTTTCTGGAATCAGCGCTGCTTTCAAACGTGAACGTGAGTCCGCTCGGTGTCGTTAAGCATTTTTACCGGGCTGACTCCGACATGTGCCGGTGAACCAACCCACCTTCATGTCGCTAGTGTTAGCCCCAGGCTCCGGTTAGCTTCCAGCTAAAAGGCTACAGCTCTCTTCTCCCAGTCCCACCCTGCTAAAGAGGGCCTGGAAAAGTTCCCCCACACATCAGTGATTTTTCATTTCAGAGCTTTTATAACCTTGTTTGTCAGTATAGTTGATTTGCTGCTGCACATAAACTGTCAGTCAGAAGCTCTGCTAGCCGGTTATCTTAGTTCAATTAGTTAGCTTGTTATCAGAATCATAGTTGCAGTTTCATCATCTGAGCTGCTTTCTAAGATCTAGGTAAACTTGTTCAATTTGGGGTTAAAAACAAACGTTTTCACATATTTTCCATGTAGTTTTTTTTTGCCAGTTCCTCTTCTGAAAGGTAGACAATTGTTTTTCTCTTTCCCTCAAAAAATCTTAATATTCTCCTAGTTTGGCCCAGCACAGATCACTTCCCAATAGCAGCAACAGCCTTATATCATAACCACATAAGTGGAGAAAATGTTCAGTAGCAATGAGAGAATTAGCTGTTGCATTTAAGTGATGTTAACTTTTATTTAACATTTAAAGTAATTTTCTGATTCTCGTCTCGTCTCGTCTTCCTCCGCTTATCCGGGTCCGGGTCGCGGGGGCAGCATCCCAACTAGGGAGCTCCAGGCCGTCCTCTCCCCGGCCTTGTCCACCAGCTCCTCCGGCAGGACCCCAAGGCGTTCCCGGACCAGATTGGAGATGTAACTTCTCCAACGTGTCCTGGGTCGACCCGGGGGCCTTCTGCCGGCAGGACATGCCCGAAACACCTCCCCAGGGAGGCGTCCAGGAGGCATCCTGACCAGATGCCCAAACCACCTCAACTGGCTCCTTTCGATCCGGAGGAGCAGCGGTTCTACTCCGAGTCCTTCCCGAATGTCCGAGCTCCTCACCCTATCTCTAAGGCTGAGCCCGGCCACCCTACGGAGGAAACTCATTTCGGCCGCTTGTATCCGCGATCTCGTTCTTTCGGTCATTACCCAAAGCTCATGACCATAGGTGAGGATTGGGACGTAGATCGACCGGTAAATCGAGAGCCTGGCTTTCTGGCTCAGCTCCCTCTTCCCCACGACAGATCGGCTCAGCGTCCGCATCACTGCAGACGCCGAACCAATCCGCCTGTCGATCTCCCGATCCCTCCTACCCTCACTCGTGAACACGACCCCGAGATACTTAAACTCCTCCACTTGAGGTAGGACCTCTCCCCCGACCCGGAGGTGGCAAGCCACCCTTTTCCGGTCGAGAACCATGGTCTCAGATTTGGAGGTGCTGATCCTCATCCCAGCCGCTTCACATTCGGCCGCGAACCTACCCAGCAAGAGCTGAAGGTCAGAGCTGGATGAAGCTAGGAGGACCACATCATCCGCAAAAAGCAGAGACGAGATTCTCCTGCCACCAAACTCGACACACTCCACACCACGGCTGCGTCTAGAAATTCTGTCCATAAAAGTGATGAACAGAACCGGTGACAAAGGGCAGCCCTGGCGGAGTCCAGCCCTCACTGGGAACAGGTCCGACTTACTACCGGCTATGCGGACCAAACTCACGCTCCTCTGGTAAAGGGACTGAATGGCCCTTAACAGAAAGCCACCCACCCCATACTCCTGGAGCGTCCCCCACAGGGTGCCCCTGGGGACACGGTCATAAGCCTTCTCCAAATCCACAAAGCACATGTGGATTGGTTGGGCAAACTCCCATGCCCCCTCCATCACCCTTGCAAGGGTATAGAGCTGGTCCACAGTTCCACGGCCAGGACGAAAACCACATTGCTCCTCCTCTATCTGAGATTCAACTATCGATCGGACCCTCCTCTCCAGTACCTTGGAGTAGACCTTTCCAGGGAGGCTGAGGAGTGTGATCCCCCTATAGTTGGAACACACCCTCAGGTCACCCTTCTTAAAGATGGGGACCACCACCCCGGTCTGCCACTCCCTAGGAACTGCCCCCGATGACCACGCAATGTTGTAGAGACGTGTCAACCACAACAGCCCTACAACATCCATAGCCTTGAGATACCCAGGACGAACCTCATCCGCCCCCGGGGCTCCGCCGCTGTGTAGTTGTTTGACTACCTCAGCAACTTCTGCCCTCGAGATCGGACAGTCCATCCCCAGGCCTCCCAGCTCTGGTTTCTGATTTTTTTATTTATTCAAAAACCCTGGTAAGGGATGTTTTTCTGTATTTGGAGCATCAGAAAAAGTTTTATGGTGGTGGTGGTGATGTTTTAAAGTCACTGAGAAACTGCATGCATGCAGTTTGTTGTTTTGCTGCTAATACAGAAGCAGATGCAGCTGCATATTTTTTCAATAAAAATGTTATGTTGTAATGGAATTCATGCATTAGTTTTTGTTTGATTTGAACCCAGAGCAGACGTCACACGCCAGACGACATCAACATGGCATACTTTAGTATTTGTCCATTTATCACGAGTAATATCGATATCGCAATATTAAGCACTGTTATCGAATATCGCAGGTTTTCCTAATATCGTGCAGCCCTATGGAGATGTAATTTCACCAGTGTGTGATGATGACTAATGGGACTTTACCAATCCATACCACTTTATTTATATAGCACATTTATAAAATAAGACAGAAAAATCAATGAAAGTAAAACCATCAATGCAAAACAGTCAAATCAAATAGAAGCAATAAAAACAAAAAAACAAAACAATAAATGAGTCACTGGCTAAAGGCCAAGCCATAAAAGTACGTTTGAGAGATATCTTATTTGTTTCCAGTGTTTGACTACTTTTGATTCACCGAAGTCTTGTCAAGTCCATGTTGCTGTAAATACATGTATTCATGTTTCTAATATGTTTAGCTGTAATTAGATACTTGATGCTTAAAAACACCCTGTAGGAGCGTTGCTCTGGGGCCCCATCTATCAAGCTTGCTTACGCACAAAGCTGAAAAATGTGCACAACTTTAAGTTGACTAAGGACCTGGCTTACGCACATATTGGACATGGAGAGCACCTGCAGTGCTGCTGCTGAGAAGGATAAAATTATGAAATCCTGCAGCATTATCACTTTTACTGCTTCGTTTTCACACAGAACAAGACCCCCCACATACGCACACACACGCGCGCGTGCGCACACACAGCCTGAAGCGCAGAATACGGAATGCAGAATATCAGCAGGGGGACAGATTAAGACAGAATGTCATGCGTCTGTGACAGTGTGTGTCCTGTCACTGTGACCCGATTGATCATGTGCCCTGGCTACTTGGACAAGGGAGATCCCCATTTGGCTGACTGGTTAGTGCGCGTGACTTTCACCCGGGAGTCTGGGGATCGAATCCTGATCGGATCATTTTTTTATATCTGCCACAGATCTCTCTGAAGAATTCACAACATTGACGGTGTAGAGAATTAAACTACAGACTAGAATCAGCACTGTTTGCTATCAGTTGTTAGATTCTGAAAGATGACCAATGAGATTAACCTATGAGGCTTAGATCATGTATAAATATCCTGGATACTTATATATCGATCTAAGTTCATACACCAACCTGTTTGGTCTAATTTTAATCCAAAGATTAATGTTTAATTTAGATAATTAAATTTAATAGCAAAAGTTATTTTGAATCAGAAGCTAGGAATCTTTGCTTTCAAATAACCAGAAATATTGTACCTTTTCTGTGTTTCGTTTCAATAATGAGACAAGTTTAAAAATGAAGGAATTTATCACTAACAATTTTAAACTTAAATATTTGAAACGATAATTATAAACGACAATTCATGGATGACAACTTAATGGCAATTTTTAACAACTTTGATATTAAACTTGTTTTAAAAGCAAACCTGTGGCTGGATGGAAGCTAAATTGAGAATACGAGTTTGGATGTGTGAATGGAATTATCAGGAGGTTTCTTTCAGAGAGAGAAGAAGCATTCTGGATGTAAATGATGTTTTGTGGCTAACTCAGTTATTTAGAGAGAACAGCATCAAATGTCATCTGTCGATTAGTGTCTACCTCACCCAGTTTCCGGAGACCCCCTTTCGGATCCGAGATATCAGGTGGAGATGATTTCCTCCGGGCACGAGGATGGTAGAAGGACCTCTATGCGACCAAATCAGTCCTGGGTTGTCTCCGTGGGTCACACGACTGATGAACTATTGGCGTCTCAAAGTCTGTAACTCTGAAGGAGTTTTTCGTCTTAACTTAACTCAGAAATCAACAACTCTGGGTAGAGTCTTCGTTAGCTGGTTACAGTTTCGTTTATTCTTAGCTTTTCTTGTCGGCTTGACAGAAACAGCAGGTGGAGGTTTAGGGACGGCCGTTCCCTTCCTCCGTGATGTTGGTTCAAGAACTGACTTGAAGCTGGTGATGGTTACAGTTTTACCAAGCTCTCAGAACACACCCACTCCCTCAGGAAGAAAGCTTTGATCATGCGTCAAAAACATGTGTTGCAGTTATCGTTTATCTGGACTCTGTTAGATGATAAGGTGAACTGACCTTTACTGAACACCTCTTTTACTGTCATCAACCATAATCATAATTAATCATTATTATCCCCAAAGCATAATAATTCATTTCATGTAATTAAAATACCATTATATTGAACCAAGTGATCATTTATGATGATTATATTAAACAGTAATAAAATCAATGAGTTTTATTAATTATTATCTAATTATTATCATCGTGACTTGGTGTCCTCCTCCTGGGATGGAACAGCAGCGGATATGGATATGATTTTGAGCAGACATCGTGGCTCCTGGTTAATCTGTGGATTTAAAAGTACTGTTTCACCCAGCTTGACCCAGCTGGGTAGATGTGACATTTGCCACAAATTAGAGAACCTTCATCACGTTACAACGGCTTCAGCAACACTGTGCCACTCCGTGGATTTTCTCTTTGTTTTGCAAAAGCACTTCCTTTCATTTCTCCACCTCACCCACAAGTACCTGAATTTCTGCTTGTGAAGTAGCGCTTCCTTGATCTGTGGTCGTGGTCGTGATCAAAATGCTGCAACAAGCCTGCTTATGTATATGCATGAGGTCCACAAGGCACTTTGCATCGACCATTTATGGCAGAAAGTGGGCGTGGTGAGGGCGGGATGTGACTAAAAAGCAGCTGAGAAACTTTCTAGTTAATTTCTGATTTATGAAGTGGAGATTGCGTGCAGCTGTGCGTACTCCATGTTTGATAGATCACAAACCTACTTGGCGTAAGTAAAAAAAATGTTTGCTGAGCTTAAGTACGGTGTTACAACCCGGCTCAGCCAGGGAAAAAGAGAAGTAACATTTAATAAAATAACCAGATGTAAAAGGTAATAGATTTATTTAGTGCAGAGCGTTTTCTTCTAAGTTTCACAGAATCCACGGCCCATATACCAAAACAAGAGTCTAACACTAACAGAAAATGGGCTTAAATGAACAAGAATGTAAATTAAGACAGAGTAACTCAGTTTGGGACTCCCTACTAACAAACCCAGAAGAAAACATAACCAAAAAGAGAACAATAAATATCCACACTGCAATTTCTCAGCAGGAGCTAGAGGCAACGGATTGTATTTAACTACAATTCCAAAACTGAACACAAGGGAATAAACACTTGATTAAAGCTTAGTTCCTTCTAGAAAAGGCTCCACTACTGGGAACAAACACAACAGAGCAGAAACTCTCAAGTCAAACCACACAGCTGCCAACGTCCATTGATGAGCTGGGATCTTAAATAAGGCTGGATCCCTTGATTGGATGGGTCGTTATCCCTCTGTTCAATGACTGGCTGGAGCGTTATTGTAGAAGAGCCCAAGAATTGGTGGATTTGGCGGAGCCAGCTGGAAAAATGCTGTAACTGCAACACAACCTGAAAAGCACGGAACATGAACCCAACCAAGGTAAAATACTCTAGGCCATTGGCCGTAACATACGGTTTTAGTAAGGATTCTACGCATTATTTGATAAATGAGACCCCTGGTCGTTAGATAACAGCGAGATTCCAGGGATTGATTAGCCAAATCCAACACCATGGTCTTACAACCGATTTACTCCTGTAGGTGGTGGGTCCACAGGTTAACCAGGCTATGTGTTTGGTTCATGCTAGGCCCGACCAGGCCAATGGACAAAAGCCATTCTGCCAGGCACTCACACACAGGGTCCAAACCTAGGCTTGTCCCCAGGGTGGGATGCCGGGTACTCTGATGTTGAACTTGGTCGTGAAAGTTCTTATGGACCATAGACCCAACTAGGTCTAAAATGCCCCGGACATAATAGCTCCTTGGATAGTTAGGGTACCAAACTCCTTCATCACGGTAAGGTCCCAGCTCCCCTGGGAGGCGTTTTTGGGCATGTCCTGCCTGCAAGAGGTCTCCAGGTCAACTCTGGACACGTTGGAGCCATGCTTGCCAAGGGAATGTCTTGTTATCTGGATTTTATAAAAGTAGTTTTATAACTATAATCTTGGTAACCTCACAACCTCAACACACACAATTGTGGAGGCCCCCCTGCAACCTTTTGGGGACCACTGCTCTAAATGAGGCACCAACCATATGGGAGTCTTCTTGTAAGCCAGGACTTTGATCTGTCCAGAATTCATTTGAAAATTATCGGCAGCCATGCTACACCACATCAGCAACTATCTCTGTGTTTTTATAGTTGAGACTAAAAGGTAGTCTGACATTTATCAGGCTTTTCTAAAGTTTAATCAGCAGTTCTGTGCTAATGAGCCTGTAAGCTTTTTGGATTGTACTTTGGTACTTTCATGACTTGAAAAAAAAATTCTGTTCTAACTCATTATATATAAACAAATGCAGAAGTGTCTTGGTGATAACACAAATCCGACTTATTCTTAAAAAGAAATCCAAACACAAGTCACATAATAACTTCTCAGATACCTCCCTGCCCACTGCTATGGTTGCTCTGATGTTGCGTTGTCTTCTGTTTAGAGCTTATACACCCTCCTCCCACCTTCATCTTAGAGCACTTTGTGTTTGTCTGTCAGTACAAATCGTCTCTGTCAGTACAAAGACAACATCAAACACACACTGGGTATAAATCACGCCAAACCCTGTCAGCGTTGTAAAACTAGTACTGTACATATCACCATTTTCCCCCACTCTCAGGCTTCTTCTCCTCGGCTCTCAGTAAATTACTCTTGAAACATCAAAACCGTGTGAAATATCTTAGAGGCGGAACAATTCTCCATCTTGCTACTGAATCTCTGCAGCAGCCTGATTTGAAGCATTTCCTTCCTGCTAATGCTTCTTTTATAAATATCACAATGTACTTTTAGATTATTTAAAATGCACATGTTTTAGGGATGGTGGACTTTGAGAGGTAATGGCAAAATTTTCAACCAAGATCTGATGCAATCAGAGTAGTTGACTCTTAGCGATGTTGACACCAAAGTAGGGCTGGGCGAAAGGGACCAAAACTTGTTATATTTTAGCTGAATTTGGATTTTCAATATTTTTTCTACTGTAAAGTATTTACAAGTTAACTCCCTTCAAGCTGTCTTTAGTAACTGTTATAGAAATTTTATATTTCATTACTTTAGTCCTATTAACAAACCTATTAACTGAATGTCCTGAAAGCATTCACACACACACACACACACACACACACACACACACACACACACACACACACACACACACACACACACACACACACACACACACTCTTGTCTCCTTGTAACCTCCCGTACACACACACACACACACACACACATTCTTGTCCTCCCATACACACACACACACACACACACACACTCTCACGCATGATCCACTCCCTTTCCTTACTTATGTTTTTGTATAAATAAACTCTGTGACCAGATGTTCGGCGCATTGGCCTGTCGGGGCATTGGCCTGTGCACTTGCCACAAATCATGATTTGGTTGTATGTCTGCCTTATCGTCTCTTGTCCCTCTCTCTAGCTGCAGGAAACGGGTTTATTGATAAACATATTGAAAAAATCCCTAACAGTAACTGCATACATGAACTCATCAGCAGATTAAATATATAAAAATTAGTGATGCACCGATATGACATTTTTGGGCAGATACCGATATGAAGATCACTGTAATGGCGGACAACCGATATTTGCCGATACCGATATACCGACATTAACTCATTCACTGACAATGACGACTAAATTCATCATTTGCTTTTTTTTACTGTGTGGGCATCGGAACGAGTCCCCGCACAGTGAGAACAAACATCACAGCTCTAAAGCCAATCTTCATCTGCTTACGTCACATGTCACGTGACCAGCAGAAAATCCATGTGTTAGGAGATCATTTTGGGCCGCTGCTGTAAAATAAGTGAGGCGCGAACCGGAAAAGCTTCTGCCGATCACATTTTGACAACGGATTATGAAAGAACGGATAACGCTTGAAACGCGCAGATTCTTCCTGATGTAAGAGGTGAATCCCCGCTTTGTTTTGGTAGCTTTGGCGTCGACATCATCCTAGCGAGCAATGGTCTGTGACTCTTAAAAAACTGTAAAAACGCTGAAAAACGCAGGCAAGTGAAGGGCTTTTCTGATCAGCTGGCAGTGAATGAGTTAAGGCTTCTAAAATCAGCAGATTTTGTATAGAATGAAAATTATTAAAGCTGAATTTACATCATTATGTACACACAACACACACATGTAGCGACATGAATGGCCTCATTTGTGACCCAAAGGTCACACTTCCTCAGCTGGATCAAGCTGTCCTGGCTGTACTTCTGTCTACAGATTATCCATCACAGGAGACGCGAAATCTGCTGTAAACCATCTTTAATCTGACTGCCTTTATCTGACTGCTGTTCCATCCGCAAGATGAAGGACACTTCAAGATTTTAAAGAATCATTTTTAATAAACTCTTTTCACTGTCTATTACAATGTTCATAAATAATCATCAAGGTTTATTATAAATGTATTTAATTGCTGAAATGAATTATTATTCTTTGGTTAATAATAATTATTATTTATGATAATCAGTAATGTTTAACAGTGACAAGAAGATCATGTGCACTTATACACACCATGCAGGACACAGTAATCAGGTTAAAGGCAACTGCAGTCACATGTCTTTGTTCCACAACACCAGAGCTTTCTATCTTGAGAGGGCGTGTTCCAAGGTATGTTAAAGCTACATGTCAAAATCTAATTCGTTAGAATAAGATTACCGGCCGTCTCTTAAAACCAAAACTCCTCAGTTCAAGTTCAGTTCTTGAGCTCACCAAAATTCTCTCCGTGGCACGAGAGTCCAGAGGATCGAGTCGGCCGTTCGAAACCTCTACTAAAGCTTTTCTGTTACGCCGATGGAATTGCTTCAACAGAAACACCATCTGCAGCAAAGCTGATTCAGAACTCCTTCAGAGTTATTGATTTTTGAGACGCAACCAGTTTCATCAGTCGTTGTGATACGGAGACATCTCAGGACCGATTTGGTCACACCACGGTTCTTCTACCCACCTCGTGCTAGGGGTCATCATCTCCTCCGGATATCTCGGTTCCAAAGGGCGGTCTCCTAACTGGGTGAGGTAGACACTTCCGACAGATTGCATCTGAATGCCTCTTTTATTAAGAAATAATTTAGCTTAACTGCAAACCAAATTCTTTCACCCAGAACGTGTTTTTCTCTTAAGATAAAAACCTTCTGAGCACCTACATTCACACATCCAAACACACACACACTTCATTTTTAGTTTCATCCAGACACAGATTGCTTTAATACCAAAGCTTTTATAAATTGTCTTTTAAATTGTCATCGTTAAATTGTTAGTAATAAATTCTTAACTTTCTAAACCTGACTCTTCTTTGAAATAAAACACAGAGTGGTGTATATTGATCACTGAACGAGCAAAGATCTCTTTAGATCTTCTGAATTAATAAACTTTTGCTATCAATTTTAATCTCTTAAATTAAATATTAATCTTTTGATTAAATATAGACCAAGCCAGGTGGTGTACGAACTTCTATCGATTATATAAATATCTATATAAGTTTCATTGCCAATTTGTTTGATCTTTCTCAGGATTTAGCAAAGCTGAATAGTAACAGCGTAAAATTCTAGTTATGTAGAATAACAACACTACACACATTTACACTTCTGAGATGATTACAATCACTCACATGACTAAACAAACACACATCACCCCCCTCATCCTCTGAAAGAGGCAATTGAATGGAGACAAGATGGAAAAAATATCAGTTGTTAATATCAGCCTGGTTTTATTTATCAGGCCGATACCGATATGTTAAAAATGACTAACATCGGCCGATACCGATATTGATGCCGATATATTGTCCATCCCTAATAAAAATGTATTTATTCTTGTCCAACATCAACTTAAGTCTATCAGTCTAAGCTTTGGAAACATTGGTACCTGTCTGTGAACACATGTAGGTTTATATTGTGTTTTACCTGGTTCATTTTTATACTGTATTTATAACTGCTTTTAGTGTAAACTGGACATTGAGTCCGTAATAAAATATCTGTCTGTCTGTCTGTCTGTCTGTCCGTCCGTCTGTCTATCTATCATCTGTCTATCTGCCTGTCTGTCTGTGTCGTTAAGAGTTAAAGGTACATGTCTTAAACATCACACAGTCACTTTTATTTATTATATATTTATAACTAATGTAAAATAATTTCAATTCCATCTAGAGGTGGCTCATATCCAATCATTCACAATTTTACCAGCAATTATTTCTTGTTCAGAAAAAAAATCGAAGCTAAATACATGATGTGTTGCATCCACTACCAGATGATTAAACTCCTGGTATTTTGGCCCTTTTCGTACCTGGGAGGAGGGGGTTGGCCCATCTCTCCACACAAGTATAAGCAAAACTCCCTCAGGAGCTACGGTGAAGAGGTTCTCTGAAAAACACACGAACGTCCCCAAATAATTAAAAACCACAACGCCAAATGCAAAGTTTAGAGCAGAACATTGACCCAGAGGTTTTCTGATCGAGCAGACATGTATTGAACCCTTCGAGACGGAGCAAGCTAGCAGCTTGAATAGTTATACTGATATGAATGTAATGGAGTTATCTTGTTTCTTGTTTAAAATTATATAGATATTTTTTTTAATATTGAGTTATCACCTACACGAAAGTTTAGCTTAGCACCTGTAAACCAGCTGACTTAAGTGTCTAAACTGGCTAAAACCAGATTGATTTGGACAGTTAGTGTTTGAACAAAGATCTCCGGGCAACTTCAGTGCAATGCTTCCTCTTAATTAGACACGTAAGAAAATATCGATACAATGAAATATCGCTATATTTTGTGTTATGAGACTGAATCGATATTTTAAAGCAATGTATCCATATGATGTACTTTACACATTTATTGTATTTCTTTTGTGTGGTGCAATTCAAGCTCCTGCAATATCACTGGATGTGTCTTGGAAGCATCTCATCTGAGTTTCAAATTAAATTCGGTCTTAAAAATTTCCTGTCTGGCCTTTCATATCGCAATATGTCGTGTAGTCTCCCCGCCGATATGATATGAATCGATATTTTCATGCCAATACATGCTCCTAACCTGTATTTTAATTCCTCAGGGACGCTAAGAACATGGCTAAAGACATTAACGAGACCCTGGTGGAGATCATTAAAGCAGAGCTGCATGTGGACCAACTGGAGGCCATGAAGAAGCTGGCAGAGCTCAGAGAGGAGAAGCGCTACTTACAGGACATCTGGGGCTGACCGAATGAAGGGATGAAGGCATTTTTACAGCATCTGCTCTACTCTTAACATTTTCAAATAAAAAAAATAAATGGAGAAAGACAAATCAGCCCGCTCAGCTGTAACCTCTGGAACTATTAAACCGTCTGTGCTGAAGCCTGGTGTAGTTTACACCACCCAATGTCACGAAGATGGAGTGACCCGTGGATATGGGTTCAGTCCACCTTCTTTGCCTTTGCTGTTTGGACAGAGCTGACCTTGGTCCGGGCAGCGGGGCAGGAGATTAGTTCTGCAGAGCTAAACAGGCTTTTAGTGCAGACAGCACTCCTCCGTTTGTCCTTTCTGATGAAAAGGCGTTTATTACTGTCGGCCATAATGGAGTGACTTTGTTGAGACTGAGAACGCTCCAACCCGGATGGAAACAACGCATCAATCTGTCGTTCTTAAACAACACACACACACAACACAATGATTGTGATCATTTAGAGAAGCAAAATGTTGTTTTTCCTTCAGGTATTTTTACTTTGTGGGTGTCAAGACACCATTTCTGGGTGAATGTACCACAGTTTGCTTTTATTAAGACTTCTGACTGACTTATCATTCAATATTTCTTGGTGTTTAAGGAAATAAATCCCAAATCCAACCCCTAAAGTCCTGTTTTTCATATGTCGACATGAATCGTTTTGTCGTGAAATAAATCCTAAATAATCTAAAGTTTCACATTTAATCTTTTGAAAAAGTATCTAAGAGATTTTTGTAAAGAGAAAAGGTTGGAAGGTGTTTCCTTTTGCAATTTGGACCATCATAAAGAGTTGTGTTCATTTAGAGCTGTTTATTTTTTTCTCTTGACTAAAACTAAAAGGCTTAAAACAATCACAATCTTTCTAAAATGGTCTCTCTTAGCTGTGTTTCTTTAAGGATTGATGTAATTATGTTCAGCGCAAAGCAACCATGACAATGTGTTTTAAGGTTTTTAGGTAAAAAAAGAAAAAAAATTGTCTCAGTCGGTTCAGGAGCAGAGTCTGCTGTGGGGAAAAATAACCTTTCCGTGTGAAATGTGGACTTTGAAAGAAAGCTTTAACAAAAAATGAAAGTGAAAATCCCCCCAAAAGAAAAATATTCACTGTGTATTACATAGTTTCCATCCAAAAAACCAAGATGAGTAACACTTTTAAGTCATTCATCATTACAGGGTGTTGAAAATCTCAAATAGAACATGCAAATCTCAGTGATAATGAGCAGCCAGACCAAAGCAATCCATCTAACTGACTTTGTTTGTGTCTGTCTGCCCCCACATCCCCAGCAGACCTCCAGCATCGAGAAAATAAATGCTAATTCTATTCAACTCTGGGAAATTTGGCCTTCATCTTTTTAACTGTGGGTAAAACAAACTTTGTGCTTTGTGTGAATTTTATTAAAGGAGAATCCAATTATAATAAATAATTTCAATAAAATCATGTATTCTGTTGATTTTGTTATACACCTAAGTGTCATCATCACTGATGATCAACTGGTGGTGCCAGGGCCTTGTATTACCAGTGAAATGATCCCATCTGGTCTCTGAAGTGATGCATTATGGGTCTGTTACATACATTCTGATGCAGGAGCAAAGTGAGTAAATGATGGAAGTCTAAGTTCTGAGAACTTGAGTTTTCTCAGTTCTGGGTCAGAAAAAGTGATTAAAAGGTTGGAGGTCCAAACCAACTCTTACCTCTAAATCCAACATGGCTGCCTTGTTCCAGTAAATTGTGATAGTTTTTTTTTTTTCACATTTGATACTTTTGACCTCATTAAATCAAGCACGCGCAGGGCTGCCAACTCTCACCCTTTGAGTGTGAGACACACGCATTTAATCGCATTTAAAAAATGGTGAAATGGCAATGCTTCAACGCAAGTAATGCGTGGCAGCCATTTTAAACACGCATTTGCATCATTAAACAGCAAGTATATCACGGCCCAGGCCAGGTTCATTTGTTTTTTTCCAACACATTACAGTGGTCTCTAGTATGAACGGATGCCTTGAGAGCCAGTCTCTGTAGGAAAAATGCTCTGGCGCTCCTGTTTCAGGAAGTGGAAGTGAGCCAGAGGAGTAAGGAGCAGAACATGGCAGGATTTGGAGTCCTACTCATTTCACCTCTGGTTGGCTAACAGCAGTAAGACTACCACTGAATCCATTTGCCTTGTGACGCTGATATTTTATCTTCCCTAATAAGAAGCCTGAAGGAATTCTGCTTTGTGTGGTGGATTTGCTAATGCTAACAGTTAGCTTCTAGCCGACACATGCTCTGGTCTCTTCTGGATCAACTACAGCATTCCCCATCACGAGCCAAGATGGCTTGGCTTTTCTAATCCGAGAGTTTCCCCGTCTATTGTCTATCAGTGGCTAATGCAGGAAACGGGTTGAAGATTGTTTTCACGTTTAGTCTGCATGTTGAGCTCAGAGTGACAATAAAGTTTAATTTTTACTAGGGCCGGGACTTTAACGCGTTAATTGCGATTAATTAATTAGAGAAAAATAACGCGTTAAAAAAACTAAAGCATTTAATCGCAGCTTGCATTTCAAGCACGGCGGAACCTTTGTCATTGCACGATTTCCTCGTAGACTGAATATCACTGACGCACACAACAATGCACAGTGCTAATGGCTACAAAAACTGAATAAAAACAGAAAGAAGTTGCCTTGCTTGGACTGATGCAGGATTTAGGAAACACGTCCGCCTCTTTTCTTAATTTGGAAAAAAAAAATTTCCAGACAACAACGGAGTCCGTGTCGCGGACATTTTTCAGAGATCGTCTCTGCTGCGGCTGCCCGGTGGCAACGGGAACTTTACAAAAGTTGTGGTAAGCTATTTTTTTAACATTTACGTAACATCTGTGCAGCGCTGAAAGCACCAGACAGAATAATTCTGTGCCCTAACAATTTATGAAAGTAGTCAGACAAACGAGAGGCACCTGGCTGCCGCTGGGAGAACGCTCCGTGTTCTCACTACTCTGTAAACAATCACAGACAACGTGTCTTAAAGTTGAAAACAGAAGTTTAAGTTAAAACAGAAACTCTCTGAAACTTTTCTGATGATTTTCTAAACAATTCTGTCAGGGAATTATATGTTTCTGAGACGAGTCTCTGTCTAAACATCACATGCATTACTATCATTAAGCAGCGAGGTGTGTTGAAGCTGTTGTCAGCTAAGGGGCGGATGCTTAAGTGCATCAGGGGCAGCGAGGAACGAGGAAGTTGTGATCAGGCTGGAGATCACACCAGATTCGCTGCAGCAGGCGTGAATCTGCGGGTCTGCAGCATCCCCGTATTAACGTGACAGCAGGACTTCCCATGTAAGGAAGGTCCGCTCACCTGTTCGTCAGATCATTATTTCCTCGCCATGATCTTTTATCATCCCATCAACCTCCAATCATCCAACTGGAACCAGTTAGTGTTCCTGATCATTCTCAGAATATGTCACGCCTGCTCTGGTGTTAAAAGTTAGTACATTTAAGTCCTAGATCATATTTGTGCCTGTTCTACTGTTATTTTGAAGGATTATTATATATGTGTTTTTACTACATTATGAGTAGAAATGCTAATAAAAATTCCCAATTATACAAACAAGTGAAACTGGAAAAATTAGAATCTGGTGCAAAGTCAAATTTATTTCAGTCATTCAACTAGACAGAGAGACTTTTTAAGGGCTCAGGAACCCTTTGCAGGTGTTTTCTATTTGTAATTATAAATTTTAGTTGATTTGGGTTTTGTTTCATATCACACAGTGACATTTGAATAATTAAAATGCATTTTTTTATTAAAAGCTTTAGTTTACAGTAATAACCATGTCTAATGTTTGATTCTCTGTCTCATAATTTTAATTAAAAGTTTTACTTTGAGAGCACATTTTCCTGAACGATTAAAATGCGATTAATTTAGATTAATTAATTACAAAGCCTGTAATTAATTAGATTAAAAAATTTTAATCAAGTCCCAGCCCTAGTTTTTACTGTTAATCTCTGCAAATATCCGACAAGTACAGCGCCAGGAATCTTCAGTCGGCATCACATTCTCTCATTGGAATAAACTAAAGGACCATCAAAGTCTGAGGAGACACACTGAGGTCACTTGCATTCTGCTCCACAGATAACATTGGCCGTAATGTTTTTTTAAACTAGCGACAGTCACACCGATGTGGTGTAAAACTATCCTGAAATGTATGTACTGCCCCCTAGTGCCAGGAAACTGCACACTGCCATATAGTAAGTAAAAAACAGTTTCTCAAAAGTTGGCCTTTAAAAGCAAAAGGCTGACACGCCAAACACCGCATGTCAGGCTCAAGGCTAATCAAAGTCTGAACCTTCATCGGATTCTGGTTTGAGTTTCAGCAGATGTTCTTGCAACCCTTGACCCACCTGGTATTTTAAGTATGTGGGAATAGATGAGCTCAGAGAGAAGGATGATTTCAGCCTTTCTTGGCATGTTTAAGAAGAAGCACTGGGAATTATTGTGAAGCTAATGAACTCTGATTGATCAGGAGCGATTGTTTTTATTTAAATTTAGAGATAATTTGATTCTACAAGGTGACTTTGGTGGGAAGACGAAGGCACACTCTGCTAATTGAAGACTTTTCGCAGTGGGCCTCTTAAGTGCATCCCCCAGAGAGACGCATCTCAGTACGAAGTCTTCTAACAACGGCCCTTTTATTTATCCTCTGTGGGAGTGAAGAGGGAAAACATGTTTACATTTTCTCCTGTCTGGGCCGCAGATGACACACAGTTCAGTGGGATTTTTAGCCACTCAAACAAAACATTCAGAATAAAATCACCCTCTGATGGTGAGTACCTGGTTTTCTGTAAGAGGTAGAGCCATCTGCCCCTTCTCACCCTCGTCTCTCAGTGTCCTTCTGCTTCCACTAGTCACAAAATGAGGACAAAATGAAAATAATGATGCTAGATGCACCTAATAGCATCACCAATCATATTGCACACATGATGCATAACCACCATGAGAGCCAATATACTTTAATTTGCTGTTGGACAAATTGCAAAACATCACAAATATACATTAAAAACAAAGTTTAATGAAAGTGACACGGCAGTTATCACAATAAAGTTAAGAAGCATGAAGTACACTTTGAGCCAGACTGCCCTTATTTACCTACACTAATAGCATGCCCTCGTCTCCATTTAAAAAATGACCGCGGCGAAGACGGAGAGCCTGTCGGCGGCTCGCGTCGCCCCCGTCCAGGGAACACCTACGACTGATGAAGTTTTAAATTAAGTCTTCATAATTAAAAAGGTTCTCTGTGGCAGTTTTGTCCCGCAGCGAGAGTGAAAGGCAGAGCTGTGGACATGGTCAGGCATAAATCAGAGCCCGCTGGAGGTCATTGCGACCACGGCAAGAGTAGCTCCTCTGTGATAGATGCCCCCCTGCTAAGAATGCCTTAAATGAAGCAGAAAGATGTGTGCTGAAGATAATGACTGTTATTATGGAAGTGTGGGCTGAGCTAAGTTGGGAGTTGCACTTCGTGTCAATGAGCTCTGAGAATTAGAAAAAGACCTGAAAAACATTTGGCTCCTTGAGGCAGAAAGTACAATTAAAGGCCTCGCACCCCTCGAAGGACTGTATGCTGCCTTTTGTGCAAGAGTTTTAAACTGGGATCATCTTATGTTGGGAAGTGATAGTCATAGCCTTTTTGATGAAATCTAGAAGAAAAAAAATGCCATTCACAATAGTGCAAGATCTCCTGAGTGTGTGCTGACTCCTAGTTAGAGCGGCATCAAATTTTAGCTCAGTATCTCTGGAAATTGCTTTTTTGCTGCTAAAGTTTACTTCCAAAGTTATTTGTAGATGCACATCCGATGATTATTTTCTGAAAGTTTAATTAAAATCTGGATAATAGTTGTGTTTTTTTTTTTTATATTTTGCTAACAGACAATAACGGTGGACTCAAACAGGCAAGGGCATGGTTTTAAGTGCTCAGAGTCGTTTACTTTTAGCAATGTCACCACCAAGGTGCAAACCTGTAGAACCAACTGGGTTAAAGTGTTTAAACCAAACAGACTGAAACCATATTGACTCCAGCAGGCCACATGGGTCCCCCTAAGCCTGCCAGCCTGATTGGTTGGTGCCTCTCCTTGCGCAGTTCTTGGAGCACATGGGCGAAGCACCAATGCTGGACTCCAGTTAATGTTTGAACAAAGATCTCAAGTAGCTGCTGCACAACTCTTCCTCTTAATTACGGATGTGAGAAAATATTATTTGCAGAAAAATTGCAATAGTCATTTTTTATTGACAATTTTCATGCAAACATTTACTGTATTTCTTTTGTGTCGTGCAATGCAAACTCCGACTGCTAGGTGGCAGCAGTTTTTAACGTCTTCATTCTGAAGGAACAACATCATCTTGCGATGACATTGAATGTGTCGTGGAAGTGTTTGGCCTAAGTTTTTCAATTAAATTCGGTCTCTAAAATTCCAAATATTGCCAGGATTTTAGTATCGCAATTAGGGGTAGACCTATCGGTCTATTGGTCAGTAGATCGAGCCAATATTTACCATTTTCTATATATCAGTATCAGCCGACATACTTCCTTAGTAAAATCTATTTAAAGTCAGGCACATCCCCGGTCGACTTGGTGCTGTTGCAGAATTTTATTTAAAGGGACATCAGTAGTTTATGAGATAGAGCGGGTTGTTCAGTTATCAGAAGGTTGTAGGTTTGATCCCAGCTCCTGCCAGAGAATGATTTAGTTTTCAAGTTTTGTATTTAAAAGTCTGTGACCAGATGTTCGGGGCATTTTTCCTTGTGCATATGCCACAGTTATAACTGGTTGACTTGTCTCATCGTCTCCTTGTCTCGCTGACTACAGGAAATGGGTTATTGATAAACATATTGATAAAATCCCTAACAAAAGGTCTTATCTAGAAGAAAATAGAGTGACGATACCCTCTAAAATGTTTCAAATCAGCTTCCTCGTTAACCTTACTTCATCCTACATTTACACATTTTGGTACACTTGTACATCTCCCCAAGGCCCATAAAAAACTCTTGTACCCATTCTTAACATCAGACAGAATGTCGGCCATTTTGAATTTAAGCTATGGTTTTAAGCCTGTTTTGGCCATTCGTAGGGTCCGCATTTGATCAAACTCCTTCTAGAGATTAAATTTGTTTAATTAACTCAGAAAGAAGAAATCCTCGTCCTCACGTCCTGACAGCTCCTTAGCCATGTTTTATCACTAAAAAAGAGACACATCCGCCATGTCTCAGCTGTTCTCCGTCTGCCGCCGTGACCCAAGAATGTCAGCTCAGCTCTTTGATGTGACAGCCCTGCAAGTGCACGTGCACGTGCACGGGCTCCAAGACAGAGATATGCAGTGGGAGCTGCTCTCCAGTGTCCCAGCTATGTGCAAACACTTTACTTTCACCATCTGTCAAAGGTGCAGCAGGAAGAATCTGTTTTTCCTAAATGGCTGTGTTGCTTCCATCGAGTCTTCTGTTTGTATGATCAGATACTTCTGTTGTTCTGGTCTCTGTTTATTGATGTCAGGAAAAACATTCCTGCTTTATATTCAGTCGGAACAAGCATTTGTTGTAATTGATGCTGGTGGTCGGAAAAAAGGTTCAAAGAGTATTTCCACGATGGACTCAGCTGATCAAAGAGTGTTTGAAAAATGAAGGAATAACTCAGATATATCATGGCAGACGCTAACAAGTGACCAACATATGAAAAATCATTCCTCCTTGCAGTCAGGCACTGCATGTCCACATGAATAAAGCAGAAAGTGCTTACCTCATCAAATGTATTTATGATGTGTCAGCGTTGGGCGCGAGTTCCTTCTCCCATTTGTCAAAAGAAATGTAAAAATTGGTTGGGCAATTTTTTAAACTTCAAACGACAGATGAACACTTAGAAGAATTTATAGCCTCCTTCAGTCCTGACAGTCATAATGACTTATGCAAATTGGAGGTTAAGTGCTGAGATGGAGCTGTTCGTTGGAAACAAAGATGGGCACAGGATGGGTGGAAAGTGGAGGGAAAACGGCAGATAGGGATAAAGTGCAAGTACTTGACATTTGTCACTGTTTGGTGCGTGGGAGAAGCTGAACTTGTGCAACACGTCCTCTTCTGGTTTCAAAATGTACAAGATGGAAATATTTTGAAAAGGAAACAGTTTCTCCATCTGTTATAGAGCACATCTACAACAGGTGGAATCATAAATATGAGTCGAAAAGATTTAGAGACTTTTGATGGGAGCCGATGCACAAACAAGCTTGACCAAAAAATCTGAGGCTTGATTCAAACAGCAGGGTAATTGTGCCACATTTTGACACAATTCTCCCAATTTAACGATCTTAAGGTTGTGCATGATTAGCGTCTGTTTCTAAAAATGATTTTATCAGATATTCCTACCGTGTGTTAAGAGCACGCTGGTCTGTTGGGACCGCTCAGATGTTGGATTGTCTTGGTCTGATTTTATGTGCACCCAATCAAAAAACGCACCGCTTTGTTTATTTATTTAGAAGCCACGGCTATTTTTCAATTCCCAATGACGCAAGTACATCTTTGTGTACTTGACAAGTATGTTCTTAGCAAGTACAGCAGAAAGTCTGTTCTACTGAGTACAGGAGTACGAGGACGGCATTTGGAACAGAACCAACTCTGTTATGTTATGGCAACAAGCGCTGCTTCATACTACAGACATGAAATAAAAATAAAAGGCAATGCTGGATATATTTTGATAGTGGGTTGGCTAATTAGCATTTTCCAGTATCTTGAGAAATCCCAAAAATGAACCAATGCATAGCTAATTTTACAGGTTACACACAATCATCTACAATAATAGAAAACTTTATATTTATTTAAACTTAAGTATTTGTATTTTCAATATGAAAACACAACAGTTATGAGCTTTCTCTGCCATTTTTCATTCTGGGTATAGCGGTTTGTAACACAATCCATTATGAGATACGTTCTCTCTTCTGAGTTCTACTAAAATTCACTAATAAGGACACTAATTGCATAAAAAATTCTAAATTTGATGAAGTTTGCATATGATTTAATTAGGGGTGGTATTTTAATCCGTTAATTACAATTAATCACTTAGAAAAAAATAACTCGTAAAAAAAAATTGAGCCAGAGCACCCCCTGATCGGAGAGGGGAAAAGTCTAGCATCATAGTTTACACCCTAGATACCAATAAATATCATCAAGCTGCACCTCTAACAAAACTTGCCAATCCTGGGCTACAAGACCATATAACCACCTTTTTTACATGTTTCAAACAACTAAAACTAAAATTAATCATAAGAAAAAGAAAAAAAAATCTACTTTTTTACCGTTATATTTAGTTTGTAGAAAGCAGGCAGGCAGTAATGTTACCTATACGAACGTTATTACAGCAGGAGGGACACGCATACACGCATCATTCATCTTTAAACCCTCAGCAGTACTTCCCCTGAACTCTACACCACACCTCTATTTAGATTAGCAGTGCTCTGCTGCCACCTAGTGTTCAGTTTAGAACACATTTACAATGTTTAATGTACATTATTTTTAATTAAAAAAATGGCTTGGGCACATATTGTCTCGAATAATTAAAATGTGATTAATCAAGATTAATTAATTACAAAGCTTCTAATTAATTATATTAATTTTCCCACCCCAAAATTTAATGTATAAAGAAATAAATCATGATACAGCACTAAAAGGGCTTTGATAAATAAAAAGAATATAATTACGGAAGTATAATGGTTCTTTGAGGTGAATAAAAGGAATTATTTTATTTTTTTTGCCAAGTGAAGAGGTTTCTAGTGTTTATTGATGATTCTCATCTTCTCTTTGCCCTTTCGCTGAAACTCCACAGTGACTGTCCTAATCTCACCCAACGCCTGATAAGCAGCCACAACCCGACTGATGAGCAGGGCTCATCAGCTGCAGATTAATGTCCAGCTGAACTCTTCACACTGTGCTGTGAAAGTGATGAACAAAGGAGGCAGAGACAACCATAAAGGCATCGCAAGGTTAGGGAAAATTGGGTAAAATACAGGGAAAGCAGAAACCACGAGGATTTAAACGAATCCATCAGAGAGGGATAAACAGAGGCATTTGCTGGGTAGAAAAACAGTGAGACTTGTGTAACGGGTGAAATGTGGGAGAACCATGACCCCTAATTTATTACAGCATGCTCAGTGCAGTAGGTGGTGGTGGAGGTTGAGCAAAACATCACCTGACCCTTCCACAGATTTGTCTTCTGGCAAAATAGACTCAGAACACGTAGACATTTTGCACAAAATATCAAAAAAGAAGGAAAACACTCCAAGTTGTCGGTGTATCAAGGATGCAACAGCTTTTAAACCACTTCCTGGCTTCGTCAGATTATATTGTTGAGGATGAAGTGACACAAAGTCCCCCGAGGTGTGAGAATTCCTTGAGAAAGTGTTTAAAATGAGCAGCTGTTTGCGTGATGAATTACCATCCTGCAAAATAACAGCACATGCGTGCATAATGGGGCTACAGGGATTTTACTCAGTAATTACTGTTTTATTGAAAAATCTATAAGTACAAAGAACAATTGTAAAGGTTACTGCATAAACTGTACCATAGTGGTTCAGTGTTCACAGGCGTATCATGCATCACTTTGGGAACTGTGTTATTTGCTCATTTGAGAAATTGCGTATTAAATGAATAACAAGTGGAGATTAAAAAACTTGCAAAAGAATCTGTCCTTAAAAAAAAAAAAAGCAGACTCAAAAATCTAAACTTTTAAGCATTTGCATGTCTGAAAGTTTATCATCTCCACCAAAGGTCACACCAGGTTAGGCACACTTCAGACTTCTCTAAATTGTTTATTGGACCAGGTCTGGCTTCCTCATTATCCGTGACGGCACAAATAGTTTTTAACATTAACTCAGATAAGCGTTTGTCCTTCGGCGGATGAATGCAAACCAGGTGCACATACCTGCAGTGCACAAAGCAGTCAGGCACAGCTGAATTCAGAAAATGGAAAATCTGCTGAAAGGAATGCCGATATTAATCCGTAACTCACAATTCAAAGAGCTGAAACTAGTGCTGCGCCTGTCCACCTATTTCCTCCTACACTGAGATATAAAATATAAGTAAACACAATAAGTAAGTCAGTGAATGCAGACTAATCCATTGCTGACGTATTAATAAAATACAAAGAGACTATTGATTGTGTCTGTGAAGCAAAATAATTCATATTTATGTAACTGTGTACTTTTGGTTTAAGTGGAGCATTATTGTAAACAGGCAGCAGACAACTCAAACTCTCATACTCATCTTATTCTCATCATGGGAACAGGCTCTAGCAAGGAAGGTCCAAACTATCCGGTCTCCACCAATATTCACTAGGATCCCATCATTTGCAAAAAGCAGACGAGATCCTCCAGCCTCCAAACTCTGACACTCTTTGCCTTTTTATGTCCGTGAAAGTAATGAACAGAATCAGTGGCAATGGGCTTCAGATTTCCAGTCTTTACATCAGAATTGTGTTATTTCATTTGGCTGAGGTACTGTTTTTAAGATTACATGATTCTAAGACTTTTACATCTCTGCTTTATTTGCGCAAAACATTCACCTTCATATAAATATTTCTGTACCAGATTTCTGTTTTGTTCCACTTACATTTTACTACCACAATTTCACCTTCTAAGAGTTTAAAAGTGTCCGAGAAATATGTGTTTTTACAATTGGAAAAGATTTGTTGAGCCCCTGTACAGAATATGAAACTTTGTTGGGACTCACAATGGCCCAGGAGCCCTGATAACACAACCCTGTAATAAAGCTCTACAGTGGAAAGACTGGTTTGCCCCGCCCATTCAGTCAGAACATGAATATTAACCCTTTGATGTATGAATTATGAAATCTTCAACCATGCTTTTTTTAACAATTTTTTTCATTCATCTTTAGGTGTGAATGAAACAAATTTCAACAAATATTTTTTGTAAAATTTTATAATTTACAAATTATTTATTACATGTACATCTCAGTGGACAGTGTGCATTCTGAGCATGAAATATGTTGGCTTGGCTTACTGAAGTACAAATGGAGGGGCTCACATGCAATAAAGTCTTCAACAGCCGTGCTTAATAGCAAAAACAAATAAATAACAATTTTGAGTACCTGTCCACTGTAGTGACCGTTATGCATCAAAGGGTTAAATAACTTTTGTGTCTATGGCTCTAGGATGCTGCCTGGATCCAGTAACTGTGTTCCCAGTATATAGGGAGCCTATGTCTCCTCCCTTTCCATTTATATGTTGCTGATGCTGAAGTACTTGGGACACGCAAATTTAAGGTTGTGTGTCCAGGTTTATAAGGTGTTAAACTAGTTTTTCTCAGAACAAACCATTCGTCTTTGACCATTACAACATAACTAATTTACATAGTGAAGTAGGTTGGAGAAGGCACAGAGTTTTTGTTATGCCACATTAGACACACCAAGCTTCAACAACAACAAGGTAAATGTGGGTTTAAATATGCTTTAAATCACAGGGTTGGGGACGCAAATTAATATTTGTTTCGAATAAAGAAAGAAGAGATGAGTAGCTCTGCAAAATAAGATTTTATTGCTACCCTCATGAGAAAGTGTTATTAGAGATTCGCTCGTGTGTAAATCAGACGAATGAACACTTAACTTGTCTGTTAATGTGAACTGAATTACAGACAACAGTGGAAGCAAAGGAAAATCTGGTCAGGAATATGTTTCAACCAATAACCTAATTAAAAGAGACACAATTAAATAATAGGGTTAACCCTAAAAGATGTCAATAATGCCTTAAAGGAGTTATTCTCATGTTTTAGCTTCTGATCCCGATTTTTGATAGATGCAGGTCATACAATACCTGTGTGTTTTGCCTTTGTTCTGCCATCTTGCATGGAAAAATGCATGAGAAAAAATGTGCATCAATCTTTGTAAATTATATATATATATATATATATATATATATATATATATATATATATATATATATATATATATGTATTTTTTTTTCATCATTTGGAGCCAAACCCTGTTTTTTTATTATTATATGTTTTTTTGCACAGCCTTATTTTTTGTATCTTTGTGCACCATTTTTAAAAAGCTGCAAAAAATACTCCAAAATGTAGTTTTATAAATGTAAAATTTATCACTATACTTTGTCACTTCAAAAAGTAAATAAAATTAGATTTTTGTAAGTAATTTGCTCGAGTCTTCTAAAAGAACATTCATGATAAACGTGATGATGTATAGTTCCAATTGATGGCAAACACAAGATGCAACATTCAGGCAATCTAGAAGATTGATCGCTTTGGCCAACTTTTTTTTGAAGCAACAGTGACTGTGCACAAACTTAATGCTTGTTTTGTGACTGGAGTTCTGTGCTTTAGCAGCGCAGGCACAATCTATTGTGACAAGCTGTTTCCTCCTTCACCCTGTCCAATCCAGAGCTTTGCTATCCTGGTTATTTGCCCACAGCTCCTCTGATTTCTCTCCCACCTGCTCGTCAATTACAGTTAATTATGATCACCTGGGTTTCCAGGTGTAAATCAGCCTCTGATTGGATGGCTTGAATTAAAATTAGCTGTGGGCTTTTGAAGACCAAGAACCAAGGTCACTGCTCCAGTCATGTCCCTGCTTCTCATCACTGTACTGAATATCAAAACTAATAAATTGAAAGGGGGCTGCCAAGAATTCCCACCGTCCCCCAAAAAAAAGTAATCACAATAATGAAAAGTCATCTGCTGTATGAGTGTGCAATATATTTCCCTCGAGGGTTAAACCACATGCTTATGTATGCATGTTTCTCTGCTATTAACACACACACACACACACACTGACACAACTGCTGAAGCTTAAATTGTGCTTGTTATCTGCCGACTGACGGTGGTTCTATGATAAGTCACCGACGCTCTGACAGATATCTCAGGGTTTCTTGCAAGCTCATGAACCTGACCCTGAGAAAAGGAACGAGTGAGACATTCAAGTGCAGCGAATATTCTCTGTAAACCTCAGAGGAGGTTGGGCTAAAATCAGAAACAGGAAGAAGAGATTTTCTCCTAAACTGAGTTGCTGAAGGGTTTAGTTCGAGGATAGAAAACAAATATCTACACTGCAAAAAAATTATTTTCAAGAAAGTTTAAAAAAAGCCATTTTTTAGATGTTTTATTTATTTTTCTGACAAGAAAAAAAATCTCATCAACAAAAACAGCGCTAGTTCAAATAAGGTAAATATTCCTAAATATGATAAAAAAAACATTTTGAGTTAAAAAGATCTGCCAATGGGAAAAGCTAAAGTTGTGTTGCTAGAATTCTCATAGGTCTTATTCACTCAATATTCAAAAAAAGCACTGTGGAGTTTAGTATAAATGAAGCTTTTGTGTGTCGTTTTGTGTAGAAAAAAAGCTCTAATGCCCCTGTTTCAGGAAGTAGAAGTTTGCCGAGGAGTAAAGAGAAGATTTGGAGTCTTAAGTCTAGTTTATTCTTCTGCGTCAACTCAGGAGAGACGGACACACACTGACAGAGACGTTTTGCTGCCAGACTTCTCCGTCTCCCGGGGAGTGTTGCAAAGCAATTCCCCTCCAGGACCACAGAGGGTGTAGCGCTGTTTTGCAGTATCCTGTCACGTATCCAGTCCAAGACGGTGCATGTACTTTTGCGGGTTAGGGTTAGTTTTCAACATGGATAAAATTTGTCCCTCATTCTCCTCCACGTCTTCACACGCTCGATACCTCTAAACCCAAGTTTCCCATCATTTCCATCCACGGATAAAACGCGTCCTGTGTATCTTTGCACTCGTTCAGTCTCGGTGAATAAAACGTTCATATTTTCACAGTTTTTCCGCGAGGTATTCTTCCAACTGCTCTGTGTCTGCCACTAGATATCAGCTTTCTATATGTGTTTGAGGGGTCAATGGCGGCGCTGTTGATGACAGCGGCGTCCTGGCCAATCACAAGCTTGTGTTCTCCATCTCATTGGACAGATGTTTAGAAAAGTGGGCTCAACTCCGTCCGTCCTTGCGAGCCTGCTGGAGAGACTTCACAAGGACGGATAATGGCGTTGTGTCTCCGTACCAACGCAGAAGCATAAACTAGGCTTTACTCATTATCACAGGTCCTTCTAAAAAAATGATCATATTGTGATAAAGTTCATTATTTTCTGTAATGTACTGATAAACATTAGACTTTCATATATATTAGATTCATTACACACAACTGAAGTAGTTTATTGTTTCTGATATTGATGATTTTGGCATACAGCTCATGAAAACCCAAAATTCTTATCTAAAAAAATTAGCATATCACGAAAAGGTTCTCTAAACGAGTTATTAACCTAATCATCTGAATCAACTAATTAACTCTAAACAAATATTGAGTGCATAACTGAACATAATTATTTGAAGGTAGACTTTTTTGTATTAAAAACACTTTTCTTTTATTGGTCGGATGAAATATGCTGATTATTTGAGATAGGAATTTTGGGTTTTCATGAGCTGTATGTCAAAATCATCAATATTAGAAACAATAAAAGGCTTGAACTACTTCAGTTGTGTGTAATGAATCTAATATTTTTCAATTCAATTCTTCGTCTTTGTCTTCGTCTTCGTCTTCCTCCGCTTATCCGGGTCCGGGTCGCGGGGGCAGCATCCCAACTAGGGAGCTCCAGGCCGTCCTCTCCCCGGCCTTGTCCACCAGCTCCTCCGGCAGGACCCCAAGGCGTTCCCGGACCAGATTGGAGATGTAACCTCTCCAATGTGTCCTGGGTCGACCCGGGGGCCTTCTGCCGGCAGGACATGCCCGAAACACCTCCCCGGGGAGGCGTCCAGGAGGCATCCTGACCAGATGCCCAAACCACCTCAACTGGCTCCTTTCGATCCGGAGGAGCAGCGGTTCTACTCCGAGTCCCTCCCGAATGTCCGAGCTCCTCACCCTATCTCTAAGGCTGAGCCCGGCCACCCTACGGAGGAAACTCATTTCGGCCGCTTGTATCCGCGATCTCGTTCTTTCGGTCATTACCCAAAGCTCATGACCATAGGTGAGGATTGGGACATAGATCGACCGGTAAATCGAGAGCCTGGCTTTCTGGCTCAGCTCCCTCTTCCCCACGACAGATCGGCTCAGCGTCCGCATCACTGCAGACGCCGAACCAATCCGCCTGTCGATCTCCCGATCCCTCCTACCCTCACTCGTGAACAAGACCCCGAGATACTTAAACTCCTCCACTTGAGGTAGGACCTCTCCCCCGACCCGGAGGTGGCAAGCCACCCTTTTCCGGTCGAGAACCATGGTCTCAGATTTGGAGGTGCTGATCCTCATCCCAGCCGCTTCACATTCGGCCGCGAACCTACCCAGCAAGAGCTGAAGGTCAGAGCTGGATGAAGCTAGGAGGACCACATCATCCGCAAAAAGCAGAGACGAGATTCTCCTGCCACCAAACTCGACACACTCCACACCACGGCTGCGTCTAGAAATTCTGTCCATAAAAGTGATGAACAGAACCGGTGACAAAGGGCAGCCCTGGCGGAGTCCAACCCTCACTGGGAACAGGTCCGACTTACTACCGGCTATGCGGACCAAACTCACGCTCCTCTGGTAAAGGGACTGAATGGCCCTTAACAGAAAGCCACCCACCCCATACTCCTGGAGCGTCCCCCACAGGGTGCCCCTGGGGACACGGTCATAAGCCTTCTCCAAATCCACAAAGCACATGTGGATTGGTTGGGCAAACTCCCATGCCCCCTCCATCACCCTTGCAAGGGTATAGAGCTGGTCCACAGTTCCACGGCCAGGACGAAAACCACATTGCTCCTCCTCTATCTGAGATTCAACTATCGATCGGACCCTCCTCTCCAGTACCTTGGCGTAGACCTTTCCAGGGAGGCTGAGGAGTGTGATCCCCCTATAGTTGGAACACACCCTCAGGTCACCCTTCTTAAAGATGGGGACCACCACCCCGGTCTGCCACTCCCTAGGAACTGCCCCCGATGACCACGCAATGTTGTAGAGACGTGTCAACCATGACAGCCCTACAACATCCATAGCCTTGAGATACCCAGGACGAACCTCATCCGCCCCCGGGGCTCCGCCGCTGTGTAGTTGTTTGACTACCTCAGCAACTTCTGCCCCCGAGATCGGACAGTCCATCCCCAGGCCTCCCAGCTCTGGTTCCTCCTCGGAATGCGCATTGGTGGGATTGAGGAGCTCCTCAAAGTATTCCTTCCACCGTCCGACTATAGCCTCAGTTGACGTCAGCAGCTCCCCATCCCCACTGTAAACAGTGTGAGCGAGTTGCTGCCTTCCTCTCCTGAGGCGCCGGACAGTTTGCCAGAACCTCTTTGGAGCCGATCGATAGTCTTTCTCCATGGCCTCACCAAACTCCTCCCACGCCCGAGATTTTGCCTCGGCAACTGCCACTGCTGCACCCCGCTTGGCTATCCGGTACCTGTCTGCTGCCTCCGGAGACCCACAGACCAGCCACGCCCTGTAGGCCTCCTTCTTCAGCCTGGCGGCTCCCCGAACCTCTGGTTTCCACCAGCGGGTACGGGGGTTGCCACCACGACTGGCACCGGCCACCTTACGACCACAGCTAGCAACAGCCGCCTCGACAATCGCAGAGTGGAACAAGGCCCACTCGGACTCAATGCCCCCCACTGCTCTCGGGACGTGGTCAAAGCTCTGCCGGAGGTGGGAGTTGAAGACCGTCTTGACAGGTTCTTCTGCCAGGCGTTCCCAGCAGACCCTCACTATGCGTTTGGGTCTGCCAGGTCTACGCGGCATGTTCCCTTGCCATCTGATCCAACTCACCACCAGGTGGTGATCAGTTGACAGCTCCGCCCCTCTCTTCACTCGGGTGTCCAAAACATACGGCCGCAGGTCAGATGATACGACTACAAAATCTATCATCGACCTGTGACCTAGGCTGCCCTGGTACCAAGTGTACCGGTGGGCATCCTTATGTTCGAACATGGTGTTCGTTATGGCCAAACTGCGGCTTGCACAGAAGTCCAATAACAAAACACCGCTCGAGTTCAGATTAGGTGGGCCGTTCCTCCCAATCACACCCCTCCAGGTCAAGCTGTCATTGCCCACGTGAGCATTGAAGTCCCCCAGCAGGACAATGGAGTCCCCTGATGGAGCACTATCTAGCACTCGTCCCAGGGACTCCAAAAAGGGTGGGTACTCTGAACTGATATTTGGCCCATAAGCACAAACAACAGTCAGGACCCGTTCCCCGACCCGAAGGCGCAAGGAAGCTACCCTCTTGTCCCCCGGGGTGAACCCCAACACACAGGCAGAGAGTCTCGGGGCTAACAAAAAGCCAACCCCAGCCCTCCGCCTCTCACCCGGAGCAACTCCAGCAAAGTAGAGTGTCCAACCCCTCTCCAGGTCTCGGGTTCCAGAGCCAATGCAATGTGTCGAGGTGAGTCCGACTATATTTAGCCGGTACCGCTCAACCTCTGCCACAAGCTCCGGCTCCTTCCCCGCCAGCGAGGTGACGTTCCATGTCCCAAAAACTAGTTTTCTTGTCCGGGGATTGGACCGCCAAGGCTCCCGCCTTGGTCTGCCACCCGATTCGCATTGCACCGGACCCTTCATGTTCCTCCTGCGGGTGGTGGGTCCACAGTTGGACGAGCCCATGTATCCGGTTCGGGCTGGGCCCGGCCGGGCCCCATGGGCGAAAGCCCGGCCACCAGGCGCTCGCTCACGGGCCCCAACCCCAGGCCTGGCTCCAGGGTGGGACCCCGGTAACCCTCCGGGCCGGGTACTCCGACTCTTCGTTTTAACCGCCATGAAAGATCCTTCAATTCAATTCAATTCTACTTTATTATCGGACTCAAGGTCCACATTACAAAGAAACAATAAAAACACGTAAAAACGATACAAAAGATTATAAAAGACATGCATACCAGAGTCTCCACGTGGATGACTGGTAACGCACTGCACTAAAATGGGGATCTACCACCATCTGCACAAGTCTGTTCTTAGAGTTCTTCAATCGCAGGATAAACCTGTACATCAAACTCCTCATTATGGCTTGGAAGGTCCTGACATGAGCATTACAAAATAAAAGACTTGCACTACAGGCCTGAGGCTTCCCTAGCAGAGTCCTAAATGCACCGTTGTGCGCTACTTTACGCTTATGCAAGCTGGCTTTCCTATACTTACACCACAAAGGTGCAGTATACAAAGGTGTGCAGTAGGTTCTAAAAAGGTGGATTTTCATCTTATCAGAACACGTGTGGAATTTCCTGACCAAAATATTGGCTTGGGCATGCAACATTGCCGGTAAATGTCATCGTCACAGAGCTGATCTGTGATGATGTGACCCAAATATTTAGCTTTGTCACTGACACTTATCTTCTTGACGACCAAGTAGAAGTCTGGGAAACAAAGATCCTTATCCCCTTTGGTTCGACAAATCAGCACAACACTCTTTTTTGCATTAAACTGCACATCGTACTTCAGCCCATAATCAGAACATGTGTTAGCAGCTGCTGAAAACCACCACTGCTGGGCGAAATGATGGCCAAGTCATCAGCATACTTGAGATGATTAATCAGATTGTTACCAATCATACATCCAGTTTTACATTTCGTGAGTTGATTTAACAAATCATCCATGTAGAGGTTGAACAGAGCAGGTGACAGTAGCCCTCCCTGACGCACCCCACTGTTAACACCAAAGGGGGCTGATGTGGTAATGTCCCATTTAACTCACATTGTCTGATCAGAATACCAGTGTGCCAAAATCCTCACAATGCTATCAGGGACACCTCTTTCACTTAATATATATGAAAGTCTAATGTTTATCAGTACATTACAAACAATAATGTACTTTATCACAATATGCAAATTTTTTGAGAAGGACCTATATTTCCTGATATTCTGACATCTCGCCTCCGATTGGCTTACAGCAATGCAACTATTCCAATGCCTTTGTTTGCTCTGCAAAGTTTAGGTTTTATCTCCACAAATAATACAAGCCTGAAGGAGTTCTGCCATGTTGTGGAGTTGCTAATGCTAATGGTTAGCTTCTACTCCACTAGCATGTGCTCTGCTCTCTCCTGGACACCAAACCAACCAAACCCATCGTGAGCCAAGATGGGTGAGTCCAGGAATGCTATTTTACAGTATGACGTAGATCTGTGTGGCTTTTTCTGACCACTAGAACTTTAAGAGGCATGAAAAAAATTTTTAAGCTAGCCTTTTCTGTAGATTTGCAATTAAGATTATTTACCTTATTGCTGTTTTTTTTTTCAGATGAAAACTGTTTTTACACCAAAAATAAGATTAACGTTTTCTAGTTTTGGTTATTTGCTAATTATTATTTTTTTTTTTAGAATTAATTCATTAACTACTGTTTTACTGTCTTGTATTTAACCTTCTTGTTGCACTGGGCATGTTCATGACAATAAAATTTGTTCTCATCTTTTTTATCTTATTTTAAAAACAAGGCAGTTTTACTTAGGTGAAAAACAGTTTTTACAGTGTAACAAAAATAAAAGCTATGAATTAAAATCTAAAGTGTGTTTGGGAAGTAATTCCCAGTGAAAGACTTCATCTAAAAGTTTTTATGATTCTGACTGAAGTCTTAAATACCAGAGGTAATTCATCGGTGCTGCTATGTAAATATTTCTACAATGATTTTAAAACTTTTACCACCCTGCAGGAGTTATTTTATAAAAAATACAAAGTCCTGCTCTTGAAATCTCTATAAGCCGAAGACAAAGAACAGGCTGTATCAAGGTTGTATAGCTCTGTTTTAATCAGAGATTACTTCTATCGTCTGCTCCCTGGTGTTCACAAAAGCAGCCCTCTGGTATTCTTCGTTCATTTTAATAACACAATATATTGTAATTATAATAATAAAATATTGTAATGCAAAGAAATGAGCCTTGTGGGGGAAAAATATCAGTGTTCTTTCCTCAGCATCCTCTGGCTAACTCGTTCCTCTGTTTTGCATCATAGCGCCACGTATTCCTGGGTTTGTCTATCGAGTGGTTAACGATGGACCTGGAAAAAAGTGTTACTTTTATAACGCTGTTTTGCCAAATAGCTCACCTGCATCCAGGTATAATAATTTGGTTTCTCAAAGAAGAGGAGTGGGAAAAAATAATCTTGAAATGACACATTAAAAATAAGCAGCGAGGGAAATCACTCCACCTGACTCTGCGTGACAGCACCCAGCAGCACGTCTCATTTGTTGATTTGACTTGCGTGCACCTGGAAGTTTGATCCGTCTTCTGCCTCCCCGCTGCTGACAAGCGTCCCGCTTTCATCCACATTTTTTCATGTTTTAGTCTTTTTATGCAGCGACGGGAAGAGAACACGAGCCGTTCAGGTAAGCATCTAAATAGAAACATTCAAAAACAGAACGTACAGCTGCATAACAAGCCAGTCTTTGAATCAACTTTTCATGTAACTCAACAGGAAAGTGCAGGACTGATTCTCTGAGTTGCTGGCCAGCTCTGGTAGCAGTAACCTCGGGCTCAGACCTGGCCTGAACAGATAATCCAGCTAATTGTGTATTCCATCGAGCATCAAGGAGGGTGAGACTGATAAATATACAATAAAATCCAAATCAGTTAAATACCTGAGGCTTACACAGCCCGTTTGGCTGGAGCATGACAAAAGTTTTAGTAATTTTTTTAAAGTACTAAAATAACCACATCCTCAATTTTAGCTAATTGCTTTGTAAGGACTTCAACAATTACCTTAAAATTATTTTTGCTGTTATGGGAGTTATGCTTAATGGCTGCATGAAGCTTGTTCGTGTGGATCTCTATTGTGTTGCTCTGTTTATATGACTCCATCCCACAGAACCAGAATGCCATTACTGTTAATGGAACTGCTTTCTGGACATTCTGGAACATTTGTGGACAATTCAATCCGGTTTTTAACCGGAACTGTGTTTTCAGACACACCACTTTTGTACCGGAACTTGTCATTTCGGCTGCGTTCGGCCCCTCCCCCTTGTCCGGAACTCTACCTCGTCAGTCTGAAGCAGCCACCCTGTCCGTAACAAGTCCGGACCTGTTACTAGGGGCTTCGTCCGGTTAAATTCCGGAACACGTCATCCGGATGTTTGCATTCAGACACAAAGGTCTTACGGACAGAGTCCGGAACATTTCCGTTTTTCATGGCCTGTAGTCTTTAAGGGACAGATAATTAAAGGCATAGAAACAACTCGAGTTGCACTTGTGACGTAACATTTTTTACCTCATGAGTGACCAACAAAAGTAAAAAATAACCCTGTACCACTTCTGCTTTTGTTGTAAAACGGGGAAGAAGAAGGATGGGAGGGCTCGGATTCGGCACGATGGAGGCAAAAACGAGTGAATGACACCCAGAGGCTATATTAACTGAGGGAATAATGGCAGACAGGACGCAGGTGATGATCCACATATAGAGGCCTGGTTTGCAGCAAGACAAGCTGAGACAACCAAGGAGTAAATGGGTGAATAAACAAAAACAGATGTAAAAGTCTAGCATTTCTTTAACGCGGTGCTTCTCAATTAGTGGGGCGCGCTCCCCTGGGAGGATGCGAGGGGGAGATAGGGGGTGCTCGAGAGGCAGGAGGATTCATCATGGGTGCTAGACCAGCCACTAGGTGGCAGCAGTGCTCATGCTAATCAACAAGCCGGCGGACCAAACGAACAGAGGAAACGGCCGGGGCGCGGGAGCTTGATGGTAGCCAATGATTGTAAATATTAGATGAAGAAACCCACGGGTGTTTGAAGAGCTGAACTGAAGCCCAACAGGCGACTCCCACCTCCGCCATTGTGAAGATATCACGGGTCGTGTCACTCCTGGAAAATACAAAAGTGGAGCCGAGAGCTGACATTACTTGTAACTTGACTCACAAAAATATCTCCTCAAAAATGGTTGCTTAAAGAAGGAGAAAGAAAAACCATCCTACATCCCATACCTCCTAGCACACTTTGTAGTGTTCACAGACTAAAATGGGTAAACGTGTAACTCTGGCTGACTTCAGTCAGGCTCAACCTTGGGGTGGCCCTTAGACGGATATTAACTGGGGCCAGTGTTGGAGACATGGCAGCTAATGAGGCAAGTCACCAATTAGCCACGAGTGTCACCGGCCTTTCAACTTTCACTAACCGAGTGTGGGAGTGTGTGATGGAAGGAGAGGAGACCTGCTGTAGCCATTATTCACTTAAATCCTTAGTTTAAAACAAACAGCCTGGTTTACGAGCCTGTAAAAGTTGTTTACAATCAGCAATCGTATTAAATAATTCATTATCCCAGAGGGTTAAGCCTCGAGTTTCTAAAAATAAGTTTAATGATCAATGAATTTAAAAACTAAGTGTTATCTAAATACTTAATGGCTGTAAGGATTTTAGTAAACATGACCATCTCTCCTCTGCAGAGGATTTATTTCAGAGATAAGAAATATTTATGGAGCTCAGCAAGAAAAGGTGTTAGACAAAAATAATCCCACTCCAACTCTCTTTTCTGAAGTATTGCAGGGAGCAGATCAGTGATTCATGCTGTCAGGTGGTTAGGATCAGTGACACATGCTGTCACCCCTCAGTGGGGACTACTTATGGCTCTGAAGGTGTTCTCCGGGGAGCCTTTCAGGCCCACGGACCGTGTCCTCCTTAAGACCGAGTAGACAGTTCTATACCGCTCACCAAATCGGGCAGTCGGGAGGCCGAGCCATCTCTCTGATCTCCTGGTTTTTTAAACTAACTGCACATTTGGGTAAAGTTGAAACAGTCTGTGATTAAACCAGAAAGAGTAAATAGACCTCTTTCAGGTCTGGGATGGAGCCCGTCACACACCAGTTATGTAATGGTGCCGATTTGCAAAGGGGATAAAGAAATGGATTTTCTCTCCACAACTGCTTTTCCAGAGGGTGATGAGACGTCACTGTAATTTCTGCCTAACAGAAAACTGGAATTAGCTCAGCAAATTGCTTCTTTTTTCAACAATCTCATTGTTGTTTAGAAAAGTTCAAGGCCTGATTCACACCGATGAGGTCCGGTTCCCGTACCACTTCCGGGTGGACTGCTATTCACCTTGACTAAGCTACATTTAAAGATAAACTTGTAAATTTAGCATGAACTATCACACACTGTGGACTAACATCCCTGTCATTAGCCAAAAGAAAATGCACCACTGTTGGTATTTTGAAATATAGCGGTTGCACCTCATCTCGTTTGCTGTCCAGCTCAATTAATTTCCATAACTTCATAACGTTAAACAGGTTAGCTTGTGGAGATTAAAAAATAAATGAAGTTGTTGTCGTCTTAATACCTTAGCCGGCTCAGTCCGAAACCAACTATCCAACTGATCTGCATTTACCTGGGTTCTCTATTTATTATGCACTATTTTGAGACAGAACACCACTGTTGTGAGACGTTCTCCACTCTATATTACCAGAGAAGGAGAAACAGCCGGCTGCTACCACTTCAACTTTAGGGCAAACTACCAGAGTTCCAAAAAGAAAAACACCATTTGAAGTCACGGACAACAAAAGTCGTCTGGACCTATAACAGCGACTGGTGTTTGGCACCCTCTCATTTACCGGGGAATTGTGCGTTCCGGTATCAGGCGGACTTGGCCTAGGGATGATAGCCGACTGGAGGGGTGAGTGTTCTGTGGACGTGTTTGAGTTAAAAGCAAGCTTGTTTTGCAGATTTGTCACTGCAGCTTTAAAAGTAAATGTATATAACTCTTTACGTTTAAAGTTAAAGTCCCATTAGTCATCACACACTGGCGAGATTCAAATCAATTCAATTCAAAAATACTTTATTAATCCCAGAGGGAAATTGATTAAATTCATACCAATTCATGATAAATTCATCTCTGCATTTGACTATCCCCATGGGGAGCTGCTTCTGTGGCCGCGCTCAGGATCTATTTGGTGGCTTTGGGACGTGATGGATGTAGAAATGATGGTAAAACACCGCTAACGTGACAGACGTAGCGACAATGTAAAAAAAAAGCCGTAAAAAAGAGGCAGATGCCGATGCGTTAAATATAGAAGTCAAGTGTGCCACATAATCATAAAAAATAAAATATAAAATTTTAAAAGAGATTTATGTATTTATATATAATTTAAAACTTCCAAATATAATAAATGTATAAATAATGTAAAAATACGAAGGAACATCTGTTGGTCAGGCTGAAAAGTTTGGGAACCACTGCTCTAAGTGATAAGTGAATTTTGTTTTTTAAATATATTTTATGTGCAGTTTTTTAGGGTTTTTGTGTTTTCTGTAAAGATTGGTATGCTAAAAATCATTTAATGTTTTGCATAAAGCATGAGATTTTGGTTAGTAATTGACTGGGAGAATAACAAATGACTGAATTAAACAGTGGGGCGCCTCTGTCAGTGTGCCCCAGGGCAGCTGTGGCTACATCGTAGCTCATCAACATCAGTGTGTGAATGTGTGTGAATGGATGAATGATACACTGTAGTGTAAAGCGCTTTGGAGTCCTTACTCTGAGAGGCGCTATACAAGTGCGGATCATTTATCATTTAGTGTTGATCAGGCAGAGCTTTGTTGCCAGCGTTCCACTGCATAATGGCTTCAAACACGTATATAAATGTTAGTTTTTACGTAAACCATTAGATGAAATTACACAAACTGACTGAGCTCTAGTTAAGGCGCTTGCAATAGTTTGTGTGTGTGTGTGTGTGTGTGTGTGTGTGTGTGTGTGTGTGTGTGTGTGTGTGCGTGCGTGCGTTTGGGGGAGGGTACATTGGAACTTTGTCCCCCCCAGTTTGAAAATCCTATCTGCGCCCCTGGTTTACCCCACTGACCTGATCGAGGAGTACCAGGTAGAGTCTGTAATGGCGTTTGCGTTAAAAATTTTCGTTCCCTTATGTTGAGACAAGGAAAGCCCAAAAATCTTTGAAAGACATTTTTTACTCCACAATTTCCTGATCAGAAATATCTTCCAACAATGTTAAATTGTTGTATAGTGAAGGAATTATGTCACCTTTATGTTGTCATCTACTGTGAAGAAGTGAATACAAAGGAAGTCTAAGACAGTGTAGGTCAGGATCTGAAGGTGCAAAGCCTCGACTAAATTCATGCTTTGCAAAGTTTGGTCTAGGAACACTCCACTGGAACCTCCACAGCCCCTAGCAGCATTCTGGCTGGCCAATCACAGCTTTCTATAGGGGTTTCAATCCTATGGAGCGTTGTGATTGGTCCACAATCGTGTGCCAATCACAGCGCTCTATCTGCTTTGTGGGCCAATCAGGTCCCTCTATTCGTCTGGTGGGCGGGATAATGCAACAGAGTCGAACAAGATGGCGACAGCTAGTTTGAAACGGCTCTTACATCTATTTTTGACTATTTATTAGAACCACGAGCAGATAGGTGTGTTTACGTATTTTTTTTTAGAAAAAAGGATGTATGTTCGCCTTTTTCAATTGCCTCGTTTAAAAACATCCATTGCGGTGAGTACATCATGTTGTTCATTGTCCAGTAGCATGTGGAGGTCGTTTGAAAGACAACGGTAGAACCGGCCCCACAACCGAGAGCCGTCAATGGAGCGTTGCCAGACTAGCAGCAGTAGCTCAGGTGGTTGAGCGGGTTGTCTCATGATCGGAGGGCCATGGGTTCGATTCCAGCTCCCGCCAGGGGTATCCTGCTGTTGTGTCCTTGGGCAAGACACTTCACTCAACTTGCTTGTGTTAGTGGTGGTCAGAGGGGCCGACGGCGCCAAATGGCAGCCTCGCCTCTGTCAGACCTCCCCAGGGCGGCTGTGGCTACAAGTAGCTTACCATCACTAGCAGTGTGTGAATGTGAGAGTGTGTGAAAGTGTCTTTGGGTGTCTAGAAAAGCGCTATATAAGTTCAATGCATTATTATCATTATTATTATAAATCATATATTTATTTGGTCTGGCTTGCCAGGCTAGCAAAGCCTTGACGTCCTCCATCATCCACTATATATGGGCAGGTCAACCATTCACAGAGGAATTTCAGAATTGTTTTATTTTTGGGGAGAGCATGCAAACACAGCTTAAAGGGCCTCAGTCAGGGGTGTTGAACCTGGAACCATGTTGATGCAAGATAATGAAGCCAAACCATTGCACCACCATGTTAGCCTAGTGAACTAGACCAAATTCTTGCTTTGCAAGTCTGGCTTGCCAGACTACCACCATGTGGCTTGAGTAAAATATGTTTCTTTATTAAATTATTGTCAAAGTGAGTGTTTCCCTCTTCTTTTTAGAGTTGAAGACTGCACTCTGGGCACTTTTCTATTCAAAGGCAAAATATATTTTGCACCAGACCAGAACCCAACCATTGGTGAAGTGCCCCAGGCTGCACCAGAAATGCTGCAGCTAGCTGCTGGCTTTGATATTTGTGCTAAGCCATTGAATTCCATGTAAACAACAATGAGTAGTGATGCATAGCCATAAAAAAGCACTTTATGCTGAGAATCATGGTACAATTATTCACTCTCCCTTTTTATGTGTGCACCACAGTAGTTATGTTTAATCCTGGACCTTGAGGCGTTTTGTCCTTTGTGCTCTCGATGTCTTCCTTCTGCAGAAAACATGTAAAGCTCATGTTGTCGATTTAAATCTAAATAATACTCAGGTCAAAGCGGCAGGGAGCAATTTCAGAGGGGAAGAAAAGCACATGGATCCTCAAAAACACCAATAATGCTAACAACTTTCAATACAACGTGATTGTTTGTTTTTCTTGCAGTTTTTCGGGTACTGTTGACGATATGGCAGCATGCATATAATTACAAAACCCATCCAGGCATCTCTGTTCCAACATTCTTGAGGTGATCTAGATCCAGAGTTTATATGCTTTTATCACCCCCCCCCCCCCCCCCCCCCCCACACACACACACATCTTGCAGCATGAGCTTAGTGACTGTCCATCCCAGATTCCTCAGGCTCTGATTGATGTGAACAGACTCGCAGCTCTTCTACCTCTGCATCTGCTCTCTCCGCCTGACGCGGTTGTAAATTTAGCGTTGCGTGAGCGATGCTGAATACTAAACGCACCAAAAAGGTCAGTCAATACCTAATTGCTTTTGTTAACTCAGTCTTTATCCATAACTTTAAATATTTACAGCCGTCATTAAATATTTAGATGCAGGAAATCACAGGGTGGCGTCAGGAAGGAGCTCGTTAAGCTTTTCATAATGAATGACATCTTTTTAGGGCGGGTTATAAGACACTTAGCATGGACACTCACACCTCCTGGTGCTTTCACCTTGTCTCTAGTGTGTGTGATGTAAAACTAAAGAAATGAAACTTTTTTTATCTTATCACCAGGAGGACAGATAAGAAACCCTTCGGCTGCAATTCAACTGGAAAACGCGATAATGTGTTTATTTGATGAGATTCGAGTCGTAAAAAAAGATTCACCGCGCTCCTTATCTGACTCGCTACATGAAGCATTTGTCTCAATAGCAGCAGAGCTGGAACACTTCCTTCCTCTGCTCCCAGTGATGATGGATCCACTTCATTTTTAAAGCGCTCTGTTTCTCCAGTCTGCTCTGAAGGGGAGGAAAGACGTCGCTGATGCGGTCCAGAAGAATCCACGAGCTGAGATGAAACCGAACGATTCTGAAGAACGAACTTCCGTCGAGCCGGATTAACACGCACGAGGAGCTGGGAAGCAATTACTTGTGTTAACACTGATATCCACTGTAATGTCCCCTGACACGTGTGTGTGTGTGTGTGTGTGTGTGTGTGTGTGTGTGTGTGTGTGTGTGTGTGTGTGTGTGTGTGTGTGTGTGTGTGTGTGTGTGTGTGTGTGTGTGTAAGATTGAGATAAAGAACTTCCTTTTCCTTCTTGTCTAACATAGAGTCTATATATCCCACAGAGGCTTGAGTGAGGTAAAAACAAACAGTAATGAGGTGACTCGGGGTGTGTGTGTGTGTGTGTGTGTGTGTGTGTTCATTTTAAGCTCAACTATACCTTAAAAAGCTCTAAATCTCCTTTCAATTAAAATAGAGCTCCAGCAAAACACAGAATCCTCCCGCAAACCAACCGATAATTGGTGTTTGGTGATTTTTATTTTATTTTACGGCTTTTGTACACAAAAAAGATGGCCGCCATTCTTCAAAACCCTTTTTTAAATTTTATTCTGACAAATTCTTGAAAGCCCAAAGAGTTTTTGAAAAAGGTCGTGGCGCTGCAATGAAAGCGCTCACATGACAGCTTCATCTTCATTTGTGTGGGGCGAGAGTATTTATAGTCACGGGCTTTACATTCAGGAGATGTGACTAGAGGTTTGTGTGTTTTCGTTCCTCAAACTTTTTCAGGTTGGGGGAACAGATTCTCAACTTCTTTTTGTCTCGCAGTTCTTTTTCAGTTGAGTCGCTTGGATGTTGCAGACGAGCAGCAAAGTCACCTCCGTAACTGCAATCGCAACCACAGACTTTGTCCTGGTCTGCACACGTTGTGATCACTGTCTGCATGCATGCCCTAACGGACCTAATTAGGTATTTAATTTAGGTAAAGTCTAAAACTGAAAGATGATGTAAAAAGTTTGCATTTAATAGACAGAATAAGGAAGTTGAAGTGTGCAAAGTGAGCCAGGGAGGAGTGTGTGTGTCTGATAAAGCCTGCATCTTTATGTGTTTGTGCTGAATTTAAAGGCTGGAGTAAAGAGTCAAGAGAGGGCATCTTCGGAGGAGAGTGAGGTGAGGGTGGTCACTGGTGAAGTAGCCGGCGTAGAACTGCAGGGCCAGAGAGCCATTAAACACTACACAGCCTCTTAATCAGCCTGCACCTCCAGGGGACAAAACATACAACCCACATCACCTGTTGAAGCCCTTGTCACTGAAACACACGCACACACACACACCTGCACCCGCGGACTAGTTGAAAAACTAATTTCTATGAAAAGCCAGTGAGCTGCATCGAGGTTAGGGCTGAGAGATCAGAAAGCTGAGGAGGATGAGACTTTTTCCTTTTATTACCCTCCTAAGAGCTGTGAGGCCAGGCGGCTGGCATTTACAAAATATTACTTAAAGGCATCACACACTCATTATTTCAATTCATTTTTGGAGTTCTCTATTATGATTGGATGATCAGTGAGTCGTTTTCTGTGGAAAAAACGCTCCTGTTTCAGGCAAGAGGGAAACTCCGGCTGCCAAAAGTGACGTAAATTGCAGTTCCCTCCTCATCCACTAGGGGTTGAATCCAGAAAGGAGCAAGTTCCCATTGAGTCCCATGTTAAAAATGCCAACTTCACAGCAGAAATAAATATATTTTCAGCCTGGTTGAAAAAAACATTTTAGGTTTAGTAGCTCAAGTTTATTAACAAATCTGAATGATCAGTGTAGTGCCTTTTTGATTGACAGGTAGCAGATGAGCCATCAGCGCTAGCTTGCTCCAGGGAAGGCCTCATCCTCTTGTCACGTTAAAAGTGTTACAGGCAGAGTTGCCCTACTTTTTTCTAGCTAAAAGTGCATGGCTACCTCCATTACTTTCTTGACATGCCCAAGATGGTGGATCGTGGGAACCGCCCACTGGGCTTCAGTTCAGTTCTTCAGAAACCTGAAGGTGAAGGCGCGGAGGGTTTGTCCATTTTATACGTACAGTCAATGGTTTCAGGAAGTAGAAATGAGTTGGAGGAGTGGATGGGTTGCACAATGGGAGGATTTCGGGGCTTAATTGTTATTATTTACGATATGCTGACATCTCATCACTGATTGGCTAACAGCAACATGACTCTTCCACTGCCCCCGTTCACTCTAAAACACTGATGTGTTTTCTCCAAAAACAACACAAACCTGAGTGAGATGCTAATGCTAACGGTTAGCTTCTACTAGGTGAGATGCATCTCCTGGATGCTAAATCAACAACAGCCCCAGGGGCGGCGTTAGGCCCGGCTACTTGGGCTGAAGCCCCGGATGTTTCACGTTAAGCCCCGGATCTAAATCGCGGAAGTAACATGCAGTACCAAAGTCCAACAGAGAGGGCGCTGCTGGCAGTAGTTTGTATACAGCCTGCCTGAGCCTCCACCACTGAAGAAGAAGCCCTTCAGCAGCTGGCTTCTTCTACACTCTCTGCCTGAAATGCATGAGTGAAGATAGACATAAGGGCATTTTTTAGACCAAAAGTACAACAACAGAACCCCAGCTTTGATGAGACTGGTGTTGACTCAGGTTTGTGAGTCTTATTTGAAAATATTTGTGGTGCTGCTGGTTTTGCCTAAAGTTAGCTTACTATCAGGTAACGTTGTTGGAGAAAGAAAGGGAATATTTACTATCATCTCACACTAAACACTAACAGGAACAATACTCTGCCCTGAATATGCTTAATATGTAGCTTCAGATTCAAAATTATGTGGTACAAGACATATATATATGATGTTGACTAGTGCGTGTCACGTGTGTGTGCGCGTGCGCGCGTGTGCGTGTGCGCGCGCGTGTGTGTGTGTGTTAAGCCCCGGATCTTCTTCAGTCCTAAATCCGCCCCTGAACAGCCTTCTGAGTTTCTCAGTGATCCTCCTTTTTAAACAAATTATTACATTTGTAGATATGTTGAAAGATTTCCTAGCGTGAAGGTCTTTTTCTTAGCTTACAGTTGTGCTTAAATGTAGCCTGCTGCTGGTTTTGATCGATTGCATAGCTGGATTATGTGGGATGCGTTAGTGATGGGAATTTTGGCTTCCAAGTGGCTCCTAAGATATTTTTTGCACAAACTAATGAATTATAACGTAACAAATAGAAACTGTTTATTTTTATTGATCATTATATTCAACATAGATCAAATGACTAGAAAATAATACAAAATGACAAAAGCCCATCTCAGTTTGATGGTGTTGCTTCTATAGTAGCTGCTCTCTCTCTCTCCGACTGTGCTCTGTTTGCACGCCCCGCCCCTAGCTTCTCCACACACCATAAGCACACATTTTTCACATTTTATTTCCACATTTCTCAATTTTTCTAAGTCATGAAAACTAACTTGAGACGGGTTTGAGATGGAGACCAGAAGCCTGCAACAATGCTGTGACTATTTTGAGAGAAATAGTCTTCAGAAAACACACTCTTCTGTAAATGATATCTGCAAACGGCCCAACCCAGTAAGAAACTGGCTTCAAGGTTAAATTTAGTTTAACATTTAGTTTTCTCACATTACAAAGCAGCAGTTTGTGAAGAATCGGGGCTGATATTGATCTTGTGGTTCAGAAATGTTGAAAACGTTTAAAAAATGTTAGAATATTTCTGTTGTGGCATCTGAGCTTCTCTGCTTTTGCATTCCATTGATTTTTAAAATATTTCTACTTTTCGTGTTGCTGTTTCTCCTCCCAGACTTCATGTTCTATTTAACTTGTTGTCTTTGTTTGTTTGAAAAGCTGCTTCAGGAGCACCTTCTCATCCCCAGCACATAGCCACTGAGCTCCATGATCGATTGTCATTATCAGCTAACAAAAAGGCTGAAACGGTTTAATTTGAAGGGGGAAAAAAAAGCTCTGCATTGCCATTTTCATCTAAAATCCAATGGAGTTTTTAAAAATATTGATTTGCGTCAACTTTTAAATAGTTTCTCGTTCACATATTGATAAAACGTTGAGGTGCAGACGCTCTCAAGGTTCTCTAAAAAAGTTCCTGATATATCTGCAGACAGCTTTATCAAAAATAAAAGTTTATTGAATACTTTAGAAAACTTTGTGTGAATGGACAGAAATCCCCCAGACTGATCCCGCCACAGGAGGGAGGTTCGTTATCAACTTTTCGGAATAAAGGAACCTCAAAAGAAACTAACTTTATGGCCTTTCCCCCCAAAACTCAAAGAACTTATTTTTCTTCCTGAACACCAGAGCCCATCTGTGCTCTCCTCAGATAGTTGCAGCTCCATATTGATCGCTCAAAGCTGGAAACTGTCCTTCTTCTGCCCCTACATTTATTCATGTCTGAGCTTGGACGTCTTTCTTTAATATCGACAAGTTGAGCTGAAGACACGTATAGACACGGCGGACATGAGCTCAGGAGATCCAGCGGTGGCTCTGGCTCACTTCAGAGCGGGGCTCCTTTAATTGAGATGTCGGTGGAGGAAACGCCTCCTCAAAACTGGACTCAGACAAGAGAAATCATCAGGAAAATTTAAGACCTTGCTTGAGGAGTCTTGGAGACCGAGCTCTTTCCTTCTCTCCAGCTGGAAACAATCTTCCTGTCAGAGATTATTAGATAAGGATGTTCTTCCTGTTCTGGTCCCATTATTTCCTAATGATGAATCCCTGCTAATGGCGAGCATCTCCTGAGCGGCTCTGCGGCGCTCACTATGGGCTTCTTGTTAATTGGCCCTTTGACGGAGATGCCCACCCACCAGCGGCCAACTGGGGTTTGATAAATGAGGTGCTCGCATTGCTCGCACTCCCTCCACGCTGTATGTTGTGAGAGTTGAGTGAAGTGGGCGTTTGTTTTCTGTAGCACTTTCGACCACTCGGAAAATCCACAAGACGAATGACGCTTGTTTACTCGTGTATGTGTGTGTGTGTGCTTGAGTGTGTGTGTGCTTTGCACGGTGTGTTTTGCCTTTGCGTTTCTCAGCCTCCTTCACTATTCGGTGTCATATTAATCTTATGTGGTCAGATGTAAACACCAGTGGGTAATCAAAGCAGGATATTACTTTTCCTCTGCAGAATCCCTCCCTGTTCTATACCATCACTGGTAAATGTCAGGTACCGTTTCGTGGCTTAGTGCTTAGCTCCTTCATTCAGCAAAGAAGTCCCTCACTAAAAAGGGCAAAGATAAAAATTTCCATCAGCCGTGCAATGCTGTAAAAAAGGACTTCAGATTATGTCTGTTTAAGGTTTTAGCTCGCTAATGTTTCAGATAGGGATGGTTGATATTATCGGCCAGACTTTGATTGGCTGATGTTGGCACGGGTTGGCACTGACATGTCATTTCTACAATGTTCAGTATTGGGTTTTACTCTTATCTATCCACCTTCTAAGTACCAAGTATATACGATATATTAAACTCTTTAGCCACTTCTGCCAACCCTAATCCCAAACCCTAACCCTAGCACTACTGCTCCCATTCAAAATGTCAAGAGATGACAGATTCAAGATATAGTCTGAGATATTTGCGTTTCTTTGGAATAAGGGAGCTAAATTTAAATTGAAGTACCATAAATTTTCTGTACTTATCTTGTACACAGAGTAGCAAAGTTTCTGTTTTTTACCTTGTTTGCTGACAGTTTCAGCGTCGCACATTTGCCATCATCAGAGCTTTGCTTGTTGAAGTCACTTCGCGATGATCAGCACGATCGGATGATCAGTGTGGGGGTCGGCAGGGAAGGCACAGGCAGTAGAGGGCGACATTGTACCTTACTGCCCACAGATAAACACATGCAACGCTGCGATGACGGCTACTGTGTTGCTGAAACTGTCAGCAAATAAAGTAAAAAACAGATCTTAGCTACTCTGTGTACAAGATAAGTACAGAAAAGCTATGGAACTAGAAGAAAAACAAAAATCATAACAAAGAGTTTTAAATTGAAGTAGTTGTCATGTGGGGAGTGAACACGCTCCCACTCCATATACGGCAGGTCACGTTGCTTAACCGCTTTAAATCTGCACTGCTATCCTTTAGCTTTTGGTCGGTGATCCGGTCTTTCTATTGTTTAAAAGCATACTTTGCAACTTTTTCATATTTTTAAATAATTTTCTTGAGCAAGTTTGTGCTAAAATGACCCATTACAGCAGGGATATAGGGAGCCTAAGGCTCCTCGCCTTCCGGTCGGCTCATGGGTCCCCGGAAGAATGAAAAAATGAATGCAAGTCAACGCGGCTAAAACCGCAATTTTCTAATCCGCTTTGCCTTACACCTTGGATCACACATATGTTGTACTGCAATTTAAATGAAAAGTAATGATGGGTGTTTTGACCACGCCTGTCATGTACTTTGAGATTTATCAGCTTGTAAAAGTTCGTAATTAGCATGACTACAAACAAGACATCAGCACGTCACATATATGACGTCACAACAGAATCCCCTTTCCCCTAGCCTAGCTGCTGCTCACCACATGGCCAGATTTATGGTGGTTCTTTCCTCCTGTGGAAAGGATTTGAAGTTTGCTGAACTTACAGCCCATTTCCCTCTGTTTTTCTCTGTGTCTGGTTTGATGACATCACTTTCGTGAAGCGCATTTGTAGTCCTGGACTTATTTTCGCACAAAACCTAAAATAACGTTTCCCCCATGCGAAAATAACCACGTAAAATTGCTTCTTTAAAATTCACGAACATCATATGTGAAATCCATGTACATAACATGCAGAATTAGAAAATAGCGTTTTTAGTCCCATTGACTTGCATTCATTTTTAGGCTTCCTATTCAATTCCGTACCCAGAGTCAAAACCAAAACATGCTGGATAGCAGTGTCACTCTGGCCTTCTGTGGCCACTGGCCAGAATTTCGCACTTGCAACTTCAGAGCTGTGGGCCGACACCTAGTAGAGGGAGCTTTGGAGTGGAGTGGAGCTGACATGGTGGAGCTAGAATCTGCTTCCAGCAAGTTTCCTGCATGTTTTAGATCATGAACACACCTAAAATCATCTAGTTTCTGTCTCTTTATGAGGGCGTAAACCCCGCCTATATTGGTATCAGTTTATATCGGTAACGTAAATTAAGAGTTAGATTATATATCAGACATTCTTAGAATTAGATTTTGTATTAATTTATTTTCAGAATTTTTATTTTTAGGGATTTTATTTATTAAGGATGTTCACGAACGGAAGTCGTTCTGGTCCTAAGGCAGCCACAGACCATCATGCTGCCACCACCATGCTTGGCTGTTGGGAAGACGGTTACTTTGTGATGCTGCAGATTAGTTCATTAGTGTCAAAATGTGTGATAAAAATGTCCTTACACATCATCTGTGAGTGTTCCTAATGAAGTCAAAAAATGTTCAGTTTCTTAGAGAATTATTGATTTACTACTTAAAAAAACACGAATATCTTAGATGTTATGAAGTTGACATCATTACTTCACATGCGTGTGAGTTCTGTCCAACAAATGAGCAAACTAATTAGAGCATTAGATTTACTAGCTGTGGCGACTAACCTCTAGGGGGCACTGAACTACCAAATTAACCTCAGGTCAATATAATTTATGAGATGATGTGCACAGACTCCCGAAGAAACTCTCCCGTCGCTTGAGAGCTCGGCACGCCAAGGTTGAAGCATTTTATATTTTCTGCTCCACACCGACAGAAACCTCCACCCTCATTCTGTGTCCTTGCATGATAAGAAATAGTTTTAAAATGTTTACTTGCACAACTTGGAGAAATGTAGCAGAGAGCAGGACAAAAACAGTTTCCTCTAAGTTTTATTTTGGCTGGTTCTTTAAAAAGCGTCGTCTGTTTTGTCTCATAAGGTTATTTCCTTCATTGTTCCCTCCTCCCCTCCAGAGCGCCCGTCTCCTTCACTTTACTTTTAATTCCTTCTTGTTCTTCACTTTTCTTTGTGCACTGTGTTTATTTCCTCACTCGTGCTGCGTCTAAGCCTTTTAGTGGATTAATCTAAAGTGCTCTCCCGGTGCTTCGCAGCAGCTTGTTGTTCTTTATTGCTGCCGAGTCTTGGCCGAAAGGTGACGCGGTTTCGTCTCGTGTCCCTGCCGTGTGGAAACAGCTGATGCCCTTGATGTGATGGCCCCGTTGCACTCGAGATTCATTAGTAGGCAGATGTGAATTGTCACTACGTATCACAGCATCGGGATCCGGTGGAGGACTTTTTGGCCAAGGCGTGAATTATGTATTAAATTTTGTTTACAGGCTTCTTCTTCTTCCTCCTCAGATATTATGTAGTCGACTCCAGTCCTCTGCTATCTGCCTCCGCTCAAACCTCAGAGCCGCTTCGCCCGAGGACAAATAAGACTCCTACTGTTTTCTATCACCTTGCACTGAAGACTTCAGGAACCTAACTAAGTGGCAGAGACGCTGTCCTCTGGAAGACATGCAGGGGTTTGAACTTACAGGAAACTATCTTGAAGGACAAAAAAAAAAAGAAGCACATGTCCTTTATCCTCCGTCCAATCTGGAAACTGATTAGATCATCCTTATGTGAAAAGGCCAAATCAGATCATGTTTGCTGCTCACAGTTTGATTAGAGATTAATTGGAAAAGGTGCCAACCCCCAAGGGAGTCAAGGTGCAAAAAAACAAGGGTCATTGTCACAGTTCACCCCGTTCTTTGGTTTTACCTCACGGCTTGTTCTTGAATGCATGATTTGTCATTTAATATTTGAGTTTTGATTTTAAAACATGCACATCTGCTTATAATATGGCATCTCCAGTCCATTGTTTCGTTGTTGTTTCTACAAGAAAAGATGTTTTAATTGAACTAAATGAGCAGTTAAGGCTTAGCCACCCCATAGTTATTCTTGCATCCACAGGGGAGCGAAGCCTTCTGCACTCAAGCAACACATAATGCACTTAATGAAAACAGGGCCAGACTTGCTTTTCTAATGATGTTAGTGTCTTTGAAGCATATGGTCCTTGATTTCAGCTGCAGACAAAAGCAGGACTCTCATTTCGAACTATCCGCCTCTCTGACACATTTTATCAGTTACAGCTGGCGTGCTAATGAGACTAATAATAGTCTGATTGTAGGGACTGATCTGTCTTTGGCTAGCGCTTTCACCAGCACCCTTACACCACTGCTCAAAGATTAAAATGAACTCAGCTACAGCCTTATGGGGCCATACTGCTGGACGCCATTTGTTGTTAAGAAAAATAAATGTGACTTTTTAGGGGAAAGTGCATCTTATCTGATCTTTCATTACCAATTTTTCTAGTTTTTAAGATAATTAAAGATCTTACAAGACTGTGTAAAGTCTGCAGGTCCTTAATAGACACATTTTACCTGTGATTTTTATTCCCGACAGGAGCGTTCCAGATGCGAAAGCGGGTCCCCGGAGGTCACAAAATTATGAGCATTGCAAAATCAGGCATGATTTAGGCATTTCACGTGATAAGCAAAAGGAAAGACAGCAGCATGTATCCATACTTCGGCTACGGAGGTTTAACAGGCGACATTTTTTACTGGTTAAATCTGCAAAACAAGCTAGCTTTTAAACACAAACACAGTCACGTAACTCTCACCCCTCCCATCGGTTATCATCCACAAGCCATGTCCGCCGGATACCGGAACCCACTATTCCTCGAGTAACCGAGAGAGCACTAAACACCAGTCGCTGTTTTCTACATCCACACGTCTTTAGTTGTCCGCAACTTCAAATGCTGTTTTTCTTGTTGGGACTCAGGTAGTTAGTCTTAAAGTTGAAGTGGTAGCAGTCGGCTGTTTCTCCGTCTCTGATATTATTGAGTGGTGAACCTCTCACACCACTGATGTTCTGCTGCTAAATACGTGAGTGTGTTATGAATGGTGTGTGGTGGTCTGGTGAGACCAACAACTTTTGTCTGAAACATGTTATTGGCAGAGGATTTTAGACAACCATTTAATTAACTCGTGTTTTTTTATCTCAACAATACATTTGCAATGTTAGAACATTGTTAGTAAGCATGATAAAATGTTTTAAGCTAGCTTGTTTTGCAGCGGTACCATTGTAGCTTTAAGTAACTGGAAATCTGTTTGTGACTTTTATTTTGATAGTTTCCGGATGTTTTATGCTTCTCTGTGTTTGACTTCCTTTGCCTTTGGTCTTTTTTTAACGTGCTTCCAGACCCTGACCTGGTTCTGGAATTGCCACAAAAGACAAGAAGACGGCCTTCTTGTGTATTGTGACTAGAAGCATTTTTAAGTAGAAATCCACAATCCTTGTCTGCAGTGGAAATTGTGTTTTGGTGAAATCAAATCAAAGCTTTATTTATAAAGCGCCTTCCACGACCCTGTCGGGAAGCCCAAGGCGCTGAACACGGTACATGAGAAATGTGAAACACGATGAATATATCGATAATAAAAGCAATTCAAATAGTGCAAAAAAAAAAAAAAGGTAAAACATTAAAGTAGAAAACAAATGGGTAAAACAAGAGATAAAGAGACCAATGAAAGCAGGGAAATAAAATCAACATAAATGAAGGCCTAACTCAAACACGTTCAGGGAATGCCAAGCGGAGGAGGTGGGTTTTTAGGCGACTCTTAAACACTGGCAGAGATGGGGACAGCCTGACTGAGGGTGGCAACTGGTTCCAGAGTAACGGAGCTAGAACTGAGAAAGCCCGGTCACCACGAGTACGACACCTAGAACGAGGGACTGCGAGCAGGCCTTGGTCAGAGGAGCGCAGAGTGCGTGATGGGGAATGTCTGCTCAGGAGTGTGGCCAGATAGGGGGGAGCACTACCCTGGAAGAAATTGTAAACAAAGACGAGGAGTTTAAAGTGTGAACGATAACAGACCGGAAGCCAGTGCAGGGAGGCCAGAACCGGACTGATGTGGTCCTGTTTCCTGGTTATAGTCAGAAACCTGGCTGCGCTGTTCTGCACAACCTGTAGGCGGCGCAGTGATGACTGACCCAGTCCGGCATATAGAGAGTTGCAGTAATCAAGCCTAGAAATTACAAAAGCATGGAGTACCTGCTCCAGGTGGGCTGTCGACAGCGTAGGCTTGATTTTTGCAAGGCGTCTCAGGTGAAAGAAACTGGACCGGATCACAGAGTTGATGTGAGCATCAAATTTAAGTCCAGTGTCAATTTTCACCCCCAGACTGGTGACAACTGGTTTTGAGTAGGGAGAAAGAGGGCCAAGATCAAAAAAATGACCCACAGCCCTGCTGTTGGGGTGAAAAACAATGAACTGTGTCTTTCCTTCATTTAGATGCAGATAGTTGGCCATTAGCCAAGACTTCACTTCGTTAAGACAGGACACAAAGGACTGGATATAGACCTTTCTTCTGACACAATGGAGAGTAAATATGGCAATCGTCAGCATAGAGATGGAACGCTGGGCCATGCTTACGGAAGATCGACCCCAGAGGAAGCAGAAATGGCAAACAAGAGAGAACCAAGGATCGATCCCTGCGGGACCCCCCAGCGGAGCCCCTCCCAAGAAGAAAAAACATCATCCAGTTTAACACAGAATGTCCTGTTGTGGAGATACGATCTAAACCAATCCAGAGCAGATCCTTTGATCCCAACCCATCGTTCCAAGCGATCAAGCAGAATCACGTGGTCAACCGTGTCAAAAGCTGCCGTCAGATCTAACAACAGATCAGGCAGGTAACAATGTTTCCAAGAACAGTTTTTCCAACACATTGATGATTGGACTTGATAATGTCAAATTAGATTTTCAAAACTTGATAAAAATATTTGTGAAAAGCATAAATTTTAATGCTTCTGTTCTTTTTTTGTTAAAAGATTTTCATAATTCCACTCAACCCGTATGATTAGCATGCAACTCCCATCTTTGTGTTTGGAAAGAGGTTTGATCAGCAGCCACAGGACCTGAGCACCTTGCAGTCACTGAGCCAACCATGAACTCCTCCGTGTACCAAACTATTACAAAGTCAAATGTGAGGCCATCTGTCTTGGCTCAAACTGGGTTTTGTAATGGGATAGTGATTCTAAAACAGCAGCAAATCCACGGCAAAGCCACAAAAAAGAGAATCATGGACGTGTTGCAATTGCCCAAAGATCTTGAGCCGATTCAAAAGCTGCAGGACTTTGGAAACATTCATGACATAAAACTAACAAAAAGAAAAGTTATGCTACGACAATAGGAGAGGTTGAAAAACTCAAACTGAAGATAATCCCTGTAAATATTATATTGTTCAGAACTTTTCTCCATTTGGGCCCAATTTTTTGTAATAAACTCTGTCACAATGCACTATTTTTCAGGTTTACATGATTTTAAGTTCTCATTAACTCGTTTTTAAACACTGTTGCTGTGTACCTTTAGCCTGGCGTATGTGCAAATATAATCTGGCCACGACCTATAGAGAGCTCAGCCGTGGGGCGGGATCTACGTTGTCTTTCATATTGTCTCCACATGCTATTGGAAAGCGAACAATGTGACATACTCACCACATCGGTTGTCAGGCAATGCGGCAGTCACCACTGAAGAAGATGCAAATTCATCCTTTTTCTAAGTAAACTTTAATCTGTTCTTGACTCAAAGAGAAGCCCAAGTCAAAATACTCCAAAATCGATGCCAAAGCCATTTTTAACGAGTTTCTGCCATCTTTGTTGTTTCTCCCAGTCATAGTAAAATCCCGCCCATCAAAACCGATTGAGCACTGTGATTGGCATAACACAATACTGCTTAGGCCAATGATAGACTTGCTGAGGCTCCTATGGAACATGACTAGACCAACATGCAGAGCAAAATCATTTAGCTGTGGCTACTGTCTGTCTAGTTTTCTAGGCTACTTGACACATTCATTGCTCCGGTCTTCAGTCGACGGGCAGTCCGCCATACACCAATGAAGAAGTAGAAGAAGTACATACATTTGTCAAAATAACCCTTCCACTGTCCTATTGGGTGACCCACCAGGAAAGTCGACCCTTGAGCAGGATTGATGGTTTATCCCTTGAGGTCCACGTGGCAGGGGTGAGGAGTGAGCACTGTCCTGGCGGGTCACCCAATAGGACAGTGGAAGGGATAATGGACCCAATTACCTCTAACTGCACTTGATTCTGCTCATGCTCCAATAGAGCGTGGCTAGACCGACAGGCTATGGTCTGTCTAGGCTAGTGGTCTCTAGTATAATTTTTGTTTTTTTATTTCATTCAAAATTTATTAAATAAAGACAAACAAATACAATACATAAACATAATGAGAAAAAAACATTTGAATGAAAAGGAGCAGATAGAAGAAAAATCTTATAATTTTTGCCACTTTTTACAAAAGAAAATTATCTGTAAAACACACACAATATAACCTCAGTCCCTTTCTACTTTTTATATATAATTATTGACATTTTAATTTACCTTTTCATTATTACTTAATACATTTGATTTTATACATTTTTTAAATAGAACAAGTGAGTTTGATTCTTTAATTTCTCTGTTAAGGGCGTTCCACAATCTTACACCACTTACAGAAATATTACATTCCTTCATTTTGGTTCTGAATTTAGGTTTTTTAAAGACATTAGTCCCTTTTAACATGTACCCACTTACTCGCTTAAGATTAGTTGGTAAATTATTCGTATTCACTCTGTACATTATTTGCAAAATTTTCCAGATGAGTCGATTGAGAACTCACTCTCATTTACAACGACGATCTGGCCAAGAGGCAGCAGCAACAGACATATAGTTAGCTTCACATCAAAGAAAAACAGGTAAGATAAAACATACAAGATCAAAATAAGATAAAACAGTTTGACAGAAAGACAAAGGACTGTTCTCGTATACAATATAAAAACAGACCTAAAACAGTCTTTAATTAATCAGAAGCAGGCACATTCATTGGAAACTCAGAGTCACTGATTGTATTAAAAAAATAACGAGTAAAAACAATTTCTCAGTGAACTTGGTCTTAAAAGAACACTTTTCTTACATCCTGTGATATTTAAAACCTGACATTCTTTACTGTAATAAATGATTAAATGAAAAGGCGAGATTATTGATCAAAAACATGTAAATACAAATGCAAAACCCAAATCAATACAAAAGTAAAACACTGGCATCAACACGTCTGCTGGCTGGTTTTTCCTCTGCATTTTCCTTCCTGATTTTCAGATGTTTGAAATCACTTTTCTCTTTGGTTGCCTCCCTGAGCTTCAGGCAAAGATTCAGGCCAGCCTGAAGCTCACAAAGTTTCCTTCTTCACTCTGCATCACACTTTCTCTTTTCTGATTACCTCGTAGCTTTAGGAGACGTGTTTTTGATAATTGGATATCTGATTCTGTTCTCTTTTGGTGTCGCGTTGCAAAATAGAACCAGAAACAATCAGCAGTGAGTAAAGTCATTATGCATTGGTTAATTCAGGTCAGATAAACTCTGAAGTCTCATGTGGCTTTTTCTAAGAGTTTGTTCAGTTGTAATAGTGGTTCCCATGAAAATGTTTCAATGTTTGGATCTTCTCTACGAACGCTGTACAATCTGTTTCAGTCCAAATGTGAAGAAAATGATCTTTTATATCACTAATATAAAAGTTTTATTATTTCAGTGCTTCAAATGTTGCCTTGTAAGTCTAAATCCATCCATTCATGTTCAGACGTAGCTGAACAGTGTCAAAAGAAATAAATGTGAAAAATCCTCAAAAGCCTTTGAAAAGTGAATGACTGAAGTTACACTGGCTGCCCGTTTGGATCTTTCAGTACACTTTTTTGTCAAATGTATTACAGAGTTTAAGCTTATTCTGTTAAAAATGTGAAATAAGAAGCAAATATTCTTGTACTTTGTAAAATAAAGCGATGTGAAAGAGAAGGTTTCACATAAATAGGCACTATATGTGACTCCAGCACAAAAATACATTGATCCCTCGTTTATCGCGGTAGATGCGTTCCAGACCTGGCCGCAATAGGTGAAAATCCGCGAAGTAGGGACACCATATTTACAGTATTTATTTAACAGGTACGTATTCAGTATTCAGACTTTTAAAACCCTCCCTTTACATAGTACTGTATTTTTACTTGTTTTCTTATAGTTTTATTACAAAAAGTGCATTTTATGATGAAATTGATGGAAAAAAACAGGAATTTCTTGATATTTCGCATAGAAAAATACCACGAATCGGTGAAAAATACCACGAATCGGCGAATTTCCCTTGAATAAGGCTCCAAAGAAAAAATCCGCGAAGTCGTGAATCCGCGATAAACGAACCGCGAAGTAGCGAGGGGTCACTGTATGTCAAACATGCATCTGAGTTGGGAGTGTCTATGACATGTGGAGGCAAGGAAGACATTTTGACATCAAAAGTGGAGGACAGGAATCAGCTATCCAATCTTTACACTCATTTTTTGATTGTATGGTCAATAGACCTAATTTACATGAAGATCCAGCTCATTTAATTAATAAGAAATCATGATTGGATAAAACTGCATCATGATAAAGTGGAGTGGAGTTGGGTGGGAGGCACGTTCACCCAAAATAAAAACATCCTGAATAGAACAAATGAGCAAGAAGGTCTAATCTCACCAAATGTCTAAAATGAGATTTCTACATATTCGAACATTTTTATGCGATCACAGTTTAAAGTGACAGTATTTTCCTTGGCGATAGAAGGCAGCACATACCGAAATCATTGTGTAGCGTATGACTACATACTAGAATCAACACTGTTTGCTGTCAGTTGTTAATTCTGAGAATGATTTAGCACATTAGCATATTGTATAAATATCTAAGATACTTATATAATCGATGGAAGTTCATACACCAACCTACCTGGTCTATTTTTAATCCAAAGATTAATGTTTAATTTAAGATAAATTTAATAGCAAAAGTTTATTTTTTAATTAGAAGTTAGGAATCTTTGCTTTTTCAATAACCAGAAATATTTCTACCTTTCTGTGTTTCATTTCAAAGAATGAGGCAAAGTTTAAAAATGAAGAATTTATTACTAACAATTTTAAACTTGACGATTTGAAACGACCATTTGTGATAATTAAAAATGACAATTAAAATTGACAATTCATGGATGACAACTTACCAGCTTTGATGTTAAAACTTGTTTAAAAAGCTTTACCTGTGTCTGGATGGAAAGCTAAAATGAAATGAGAGCTTGGATGCGTGAATGAATTCTCAGAAAGTTTCTTTCAGAGAGAGAAGCGCGTTCTGGGTTGGAAATGATGGTTTTGCAGCTAACTGAGTCGTTTACTTAGAGAGAACAGCATCAAACAATCTGTCAGAATGTCTACCTCACCCAGTATAGACGACCCCCTTTTTGGATCCGAAGTGTCAGGTGGAGATGGCTTCCTCCAGGCACGAGGTTGGTAGAAGGACCTCTGGTGCGACCAAATCGGTCCTGAGATGTCTCCTTGGGTCACTCGACTGGTGGAACTATTTGCATCTCAAAGTCAATAACTCTGAAGGAGTTTTTTCGTCAGCTGGTTACAGGTGCGTTTATTCAAAGCTATTCTATCAGCGTGACAGAACAGCAGGTGGAGGTAAGGGCGGACGTTCCCTTATCCTCCTGTGATGGTGGTTGGCTCACGAACTGAAGTTTTGCTGCTGGAAAGTTAAGTTTTAACAAACTCCTCAGAACACGCCCACTCTCAGAGCAAGAAAGCTTTGGTCATGAGAGGAAGACATGTGATGGCAGATTACCTTTAATCTGGATAAACTCTGTGTTAGATGGATAAAGTGGAAGTTGACCTTCTGGTTACTGAACACCATAACCGATTATCAACCATAATCATAATTATACGCAAAGCATAATAATTTATTTCAGTAATTAAAAGTACATTTACTGAACCATGTGATTATTTATGATGATTATAATAACAGTAATAAAGTCAAAGAGTTTATTAAAATTATTATTTAAATGATTTTTGTGAAACTTGAAGTGTCCTTCTTCTGGGACGGAACAGCAGCAGACAAGGGTGATATATTCAGCAGCCATCATGACTCCTGGATTAATCTGCCGAACCAAAAGTCACAGTCTGACCCAGCTTGACCTAGCTGGGAAAATGTGACCTTTGTCACAAATTAGAGGCCCTTCATGATGCTACAATTGCAAGCAAGCAGTATTTTTGTGCTTGAGTAAGACCTTAACAACAGCTAGCCATTAGGGTCAAAAATCCCTGGGAGCGTAATATTGGTACGAGTACTTCGTCAGAAAAACAACAAGCACTTCAGACTCCCTTTCATCACTGGCAACGAGAGAAGACGTAAATGTGTAAAACAACAACATTTATGAATGGCGAATTGTTTGTTAGGGCTGGGATGATGATCAATAAATCAATTAATCATATGATAGCCATGAATTCAAGGATTTTTCCAACCTCGATATATCGGTCCTTGTTAGCGCCATTTTAGGAGTATGACTCGCATTGCTAGGCTGAAGTTGAAGCAGAACAAGATTCAAAAGCATGGATAAAAACACAAGGACAAACATCTCTTACAGGGATAAAATTGTGAAGGAGGCTAGAGATTGGTTAGTTGTTTTTTTTAATGTATTTATTTAGAAGTTCTGGTTCTGGACATTCCAATGTTAAATAAACGTTTACTTGTTGTATTTTAAAGGGTGTACTTGCATTATTATGACATATTAACATTACATAAGTGGTTATTTTGGTCTCGATAATGCCATCAATAATATTGTTTATTGTCAGTAATTGTTGGGCAATACATCGTCCAGCAAAAATTGTTATCATTCCAGGCCTACCGTTTGTGACAAATGTGTAAAAGTGTTTTGTCCTCACGGGCTCCTGTAGAAGGAAACGTGGTGTCTAATATGGTGTTGCCCAGAGACTTAGAAACCTTCCCATGCATTTTATACCCCATTTTTATGGTTGTATGCTACGAAGCCACCAGCGAACAGCCAGCGGAGGTGGGCGTGACCGACCAGGCAGATCTCACAGATCCGGGTTGGTCGCGCCCACCAGAAGAACAGCTGATAAAGACGCGTCACACTAACACCTGTGACAATTCTGATGAAGACCGCAGGCGACGGTCGAAACATGTAAAGGTAACTCGGAACACCTTCATGTCCGAAGCTAAAAGAACCTCGTTTAACTTTTTTTCACTGTTAGATGGTGCTCTCTGAGCAAATTTATCTGATTTAAAGGTGCAGCATGTAAGAATATAGTGAAAATTTTACAGTGAGAAAATCCCAAAAGGGACGTTACTACTGTTTACCATCAGTGAGAGTGGGGTTATCGTGTCTCCTGCGAGCTAATACTGCAGCGCCGACACTTGTAATTTGATGATGGCCGGAAAAGCGCCAGAGTTGTTTAAAGTGGTTGCAGTAACCAAATTTTACCACAGGATGTCATTTTACTTCATTTGTACATAATGCACCTTTAAGCATTTTTGAAAAATAATACAAAATGTAACAAACAAATAAAAAAGCGCTATTAGGGTAAATCTTTTAGAACTGAGTACCTGTACAGGTTAACACTCTGTTCATATTTACATTGCACATATGCATAGGTTTATGAGACATTGGCTTGTTTAACATACATTTTACAAGTACGTATATATTTTTCCTTGTTATATTTTGTTATATTTTGTGTTCTGTGATGTGAAGGAAAATTTGTGAAAAATAAAATCTTACATGTCTTCTTAATAAAACTAAGACACGCTACATTAACTACCTTAATAATAATATCATTAGTTTATATTATTCCCTCTATTCTCCAAATAATTGCAAAAAGAAACAGTTTCATTGCTTCCTTGACGATGTGAACATTAAATGGGTAATAACTTCTAACAGCACTACAAAAACACATTTAATAATAAAATAAATCCCATGTAAAAATGAGTTTTTGAACCTCTTGTGCACATTTATTAAACAGCGGTTGGTATAAGAGCCCTTGGATGTTGGCTGAGTAAGCGGACACCTCTTGCACCTCTTCTTCCCTCAGCAGGGGTGAGATTGGTAATGTATTACTCAGAGGGAGCTTCCTTATGCTCAGCCATTGTAAAGAGCTTTATTGCTGTCAAGCCATTTATCACTAGCTCGATATTCGTCAGCGTTCCTCCATAAATATCTCTCGCTCACACTCTTCTGGTCCTCTTCTCCCGTTTCTTCACTCCGATGGAAACCACAGGCCAGAAACATTCAAACCAACCAGAGTTTTAGTCACGGCTCATAAAGCTACCCTGGTTGTGGGAAAGCAGCAGGAGGGAATTGTTACTCCAGGTTTGGATGTGTAACACCTGCCGATCAGCCCCCAAGATGTTACATGAAGTGAATCTGACCAACCAGCATTAATGTGGGCAATGAAGCACAGAATCGGATCGCTTCAACAATAGATAATTTATTAAAAATAATTGCAAAAGCTAAAAGTCCATATAAAAGCTCAGTCTGTGCAGGTTGTGCCTACAAAACAGGGCAGGGAGACGAGTTAAAATCCAGGTGAAAGTTGAGTTGTCTTCACCAAACCAACATGTATGAAGCCAGGTAGTGACAGTGACTTGAGCTTCCCCCAATCGGCCCAGTGCCTCCAGCCGTCTGACAGTGCTGGACAGGTGTTTGGTCCTTCTGAGCAGTGACTCCTGGTCTCCCCTGTTTGGCACACCTGTGAGCTTCTGCAAAGAGTTCAGCACAGCCGCATTAGATGCAGAGCTATGTGTGCCTTCCCCTTAAGTAGAGCAGTGCCTGATTTCTAATTGAAATCACCTGTGTTGCTGCACGCACGCACACACACACACGAGTGTGATACAGCTCTACCAGGTTACAGATGTGAGAGAACAGACAGCCTGATGAGCTCCAAATCAAACAAACAGTTTGGGTTCTTCAGTGCGCGGAGATGCCAAATGTGTATTTGAAATTTGGTTTGCGAAGACAAATTTGGTTTTCATTGCCCCATTTGTTGAAGTAGCGCTGCACGCTTGATGACTTTTAAAATGAGCACAACCTTTTCTGACTTGTCGTGTTTGAGCGAATCTAAGTTTGTGCCTTTTCTTTAAATCTGATCATTTTACTCCCTCAGAGAGACGTTTTCTTCAGAGAAATGTTTAAATTCTCAACAATACCACGTGGAATTCTCAATTGTGCTGTTGCTTGTATAAAAATGCATCTTTCTGTTTGCAGGGTTTTTCCTGCGTTCAAGTTTGCGTGGCGGCCGCCTCCAGCTATTTTTGTGCCGCCCCAGCCGGTGTCGGTACAAGATCTGCTCGGGTGCAAGATCGGCTTGGGGTCCTTCGACTGCCGATGACGTCAAAGTACGGCAAACCCACTCGGACAAAATACACTACACATCTATATACTGTTGGAAAGAATTTAGCAGTTTCGTTATTAAAATAATGTTTCTTACGACATAAGTTTGTGTTTATAATGGTATTTGTAAAATAAAACACTATATTGTATTCATAATGTTGAACTCCTCTTTGAGCACATCCCTTGAAGGATCATAGGTATTAGCAACACCTGTGAAACTGTATTTGCAGGAAAGAAGTGTATCCCGTTTATTGAAGTATTTTGTGTTTAGAGTTTTTGACGTCTTGTCCATGCGTAGTTCAGTTACGCTCATAGCTGCTAGCCAAAACTCTGGAGTTTAAAGTTTTCTGGCTTTACTAAAATACCTGTCTGTGCTTATTTGATTGATGGTGGTTTTACTTTCTACAAATGTAATCATTTGGCATGTTTCTAATTCATAATTTGTAATAATGTAATCGGCGATATTAGCATTAGCATTTCTATGGGGTTTTCCATGTATGTTGGTAAATGGTAAATGGCCTGTATTTGATATAGTGCCTTCTAGTGTCATGGAACCCCTCAAGGCGCTTTACAACACAATCAGTCATTCACCCATTCACACACACATTCACACGCTGGTGGGGATGAGCTACGATGTAGCCACAGCTGCCCTGGGGCGCACTGACAGAGGCGAGGCTGCTGATCACTGGTGCCACTGGTCCCTCCGAACACCACCAGCAGGCAACGTGGGTTAAGTGTCTTGCCCAAGGACACAACGACCGCAAAAGACTGAGCGAGGCTCGAACCTGCAACCTTCCGATTACGGGGTGAGCACTTAGCTCCTGTGCCACTGCCGCCCACATATTAGCATTGCGCTAACCACTCGCTGTCAAATTGCAGCCTTTGCGATTAGAAAATCTCATTGCACATGAAATTAATCGTTCAGCCCTAATATACATGCAGCTCTATGCTGAAAGTGTATTTTCAAAGAGGTAATGATGGATTTCTTTATAAAAGTTGTCCATCGTTCCAACAGAAAAATTTGCCTGGACCAACATAATGTGATAACAATGTAACGTGATAACGTCACTTCCGTAAGGTTCATGTTCAGCCAATCAACTACTTTGACGTCATCAGCAGTTGAAGGACCCCAAGCCAATCTTGCACCCAGGCAGATCCTGTAACAACACCGGATTTCATTCTGCCCTCAGCTATATGGATGTTATTTTAACTGCAGTTGCAGCGTTGCACCACTAGAGGGGCGCTGTATCAGCTGCGGTGCACCTAAAAGTGCTGAAACCGCTGCAGACAAAGAAGATCAAAATTTGCTTTTCTCGCTAGTTGGTGCATATCTGTGGTCGGTGCTATTGATGTCCTGATTTCCCCCATGCTCTTCCATATCGGAGCAGGGCTGTACAGTGCAATGATAAAAACTGTCCATGTGTGTCCGTCTGGTGCAATATCTTTGAATTACTATTTTCCCCAGAACTTTATTGAACAAAAGCAGTGGCGTGTCCAGATCTTTTAAAATGGGGTGGCCCAGGTGAGGCACAACTTTGTGCATGGGTGGCACCAATGGTTATGCTTTTTTTTTTTGTTTTACCCCCAAGCCTTTTGTGGACAATGAAAAGCCTATTTAAAGGTAAATTAGTGTGGTGGCACCTGGGGTGGCCAATCAGATTCCAAGGATGGCATGTGCTACCCCAGGCCACTCCCTGGACACGCCCCTGAACAAAAGTAAGTTACACGTAAGAAAAATTCTTTTTACTGGCCCACAGTGTGGTAATCTGGATGCAGTGGAGGAAAATAAAGGAACCAGCAAAGACAGAACCGGTTCAAAGTTTAGGATCAAAAGTGCAGCTACACGCAGATTGGCTAATGCTAAAGCTAACGGGTAGCAGTCTCATGATCAAGTGGCGCACAGAAAAAAATGATGATCGTAAAACTAAGAAAGACTAAACTCTACGAGCGGATGAAAAGTCCCCACCATCCTGTTTATTCCGCATCCTGCAGCGCTATGAATCAGAACCGCTGCAGATATGAGTCACATTACTGCTACAAGTCTGCTCCACACACAGGAGCAGGAAGTACGGCAAGCTGTTGTAGTATATAATTCACAAACGCTTCTATCTTTGAACGTAATTTAAACTGGATTACTGCCAACCCGTACATAATAGACATGCCACCATTACATTGTTAGCAGCAGAAATTAAATGTTATTACCATTTCCAATACAAATGCCTGTTATTGAAATGCATTATATTTTACTGGATATATTTATGTTATTTTAACTAAGATGAGTGTTATTAATACAAACCTGAAATGTTACTGAAATGTAGGTCTGCTATTTAAAAATATTTTAACTATAAATATCAGATGGGAAAAAGGGAACTAAACACCAATCTAATGCATATTATTGAGCTTTTATAATAATCTGTTATTTCAGTCTGATAACTTTGTTGTTTTATTTCATATTTTTTAGCAGCAAACCAGTTTTGTTTCACTTAAAACGTTGTCAAATGGAATATTCTATTAATCAACAGAAGCTTAGATCAGAACACTTAACGAAAAAAATATTTTGCCTTTAAAAAAGTGAGGCAATTGAATGCACAGAGTATGCGTGTGCTGGCGCATGGTCAGGATGGTACCACCTCTGCCTCAGTTTGAGCCAGGAAAAACCCTGTGTATGTAACAGTGTACTTGAGGTTTCTATGTGTGTCAGCGCATGTTTTCTTTCTCTCAAGGAGCGGTCTCATCCGTCTCCTGTGCTGCATAATGGGGACTCAGAGTAGCTTACGCTCGGCCCTCTGATCCGTCCTCATTTGGTTGGCATTTCGTTACACTCGACACAGAGAGGAACCCAGACTACCTTCTTCTACTGTGCCATTTCTCTCCTTTTTCTTTGTCCTTTTGCATTTCTCAATTTGTCTGACAAAAACAAACACACACTTGGAGTCACACACATTTTTTTACCTCTATCTCAGCTTTCATGCCACTCCAGTAGGCAGAGGCATAAAAATGAGGACAAATTGATATGAATCCTGAGGAACGAAGCCATAGAGGTTAAAAAAAAATGAATAAAACCAACAGAAAGAAGATGAAGAAGAAGAAGCACTACAAGGTGCCACACTACAAGGCAACCGTAAGCATAAATCCAGTGATATACTGCTGTGGTATTCACTCTGTAAGTGCATCCATTCCTCACTATGATGCTCATAACACAACTAGAACATGTAGGACAGCCCAATGTCGCCACTGCAACTTACTTTTATGATCACGCTTTCTTCTGTAAATGTTGAAATTATAGCTGTTTAAGTTCCTCTAAACTCTGAATGATTTTTCTTTAGTGGGTTTAAAAAGGGTAGAAAAGGATCAAGCACACAGGTTGCTTTCTGTAATCTTTAGCGAATACAATGTGTCTTTAAACTGTGGCTAGCAGCAATATGAGACAAAAATCATGTCTGTTAAAAGTAATTCCCCTTCCAGTGTGGCTCTCTAAGCCGGAGGTCCCAGAACAAGGAAAGTCAACCTACTCGTGTGGATAAGGTCTGCCGGGAAGGTTTGGAAAAGAAAGATGCTGGGAAATGACTCCTCAGTGGATGCCTGTGCATGAATCAGGCCAGCATTAAATTTAAAGTGAGTGAATAATAATGCTTAAAGCAACACTAAGTTTCCCGCCTCTCCCTCCTACTGGTTGAAAGTAGAACTACAACTGTTGTAATTCACCCTGCTGCAGCCTGCTGTAGCTAGTGCTAACATTGAGCTAATGCTAACATAAGTCAGATGATATTAAATAAGCCACAAAGTAATAAAGATCCACACTGTTAGACAAAATAAATATTACTTATGACAAAATAAATATTACTTACAAGTCCAGTAACAACAAAGCCAGGTCACTATCAGTCTGTGATTTTTGTAGCATCCTTTAGCTCCCTCAAACTAGCATATGCCACGCCGACGTTTACTCTGATTTTAGCGATTTGCGTTTCTTCCAAAGACATTACTCTTATTTTTACTTCCAGGTTTCACCATGATGCTAACAAATGAAGCAAAATTCTTCTTGTGCCTTTTATTGACAAGTGAAGGAAGTTAAGTGATAGCCTTTATATTCTCTACTGGCATCGTAAACAGCTGTTGCTGTGAAGCAGAAAAAGACCTCCCACTAGTTTACCTTCTCGAACCACAAAACTGTTAAATTTCTGGTCAGCACAGGGCAGCAGAGTGCTGTCAAATGTGAAGTTACTCCGGTTTCTGACTCAAGAACCACTGAAACCAGTTAAAAAGCAATAGCGTAACGTGTTAAAAACCATTAGTGTTGCTTTAAATCCGTGATCCCCAACTCCCTTCCCCAAGGGTCAGTATCCAGCACGTTTTACTGTTTTCCCTGCTTCAGCACACCAGGGTTTGTTTTAACCCTGAACTTCTCCTTAGCTGCATCTATTCAAGTGATTTTGTTTCTATGCAGCATTTAAACTTTACAGGTAAATTAACACAAGCTCAAAGAAAAAAACGTTTACACTTTTTGCTCATCTTTTCCAGAGCATAGACTTACGGAGACAAAACTCCATTGTGTCTGCATGCGCAGCGAGGTGGGCTCTTAAGTCTAGTCAGCACAACATGGCATCTCCAAGCTGCTGGAAAGCCCAACTGCTGAGCGCTGCAAGTACATTACATCTCATTTTGTTCTGGGAAGGATCAAATTCTACCAGCTTGCAAATCTCACCAAACAGCCAGCAAAGCACAGGATGAATAAACCAGAGAACTGTAGGAAATATAAGAGAGCCGACTTTAAACCACCAGTGTCAAATCCAAGCCAGGATTTACGTATCAATAAAAACTATCTGTGTGGAGTCCAGTCAAGCTTTATGTGAAGGGATTCAATGAGATCCGGGATAATTACAGACTGCACATAATATGAAATTGCATTTATTTGTTCTTCAGGAGACCGAAAGACTTCTGCACTTTTGCTTCAGGAGAGAATAATACCAAAACATCATGTCCGACCCCCCAAGGATCATCAAGGTCTGATAAATAATAATAACCTTCTGAGTGATGTTGTTAATCGTTAGTTCAGAGGGATCCTCACATCGAGAAGGCCTGTCTTTAAAGGTCTGGAGAAGGTTGAAGAGCGGAGGTTAAAAAAAGGACAGCTCGGCCCTAATTACCATCATCACTCACTCTGTCCCTTAATTTATCTGATCTTCTTCCGGAAATGAAAAACCTCATTTTTAGCTTTAATAGCAAAAGCAGAGGTGGAACTGTACCGAGCTCACTGGTTTCCAGCTGAAATCTGACTTTACTTCGTCTTCAAGGTGGTCCAAGGTTTCATTAATGCTCTGGAGTTCACAGTGTAGGGTGTTATAAAGACAACAGCAAGAGGAGATAATAAAAGTGAAGCAATTTTTTTTATTTGTTTAGGATCTAAACTATCCAGTTCTGTTGAATCTATGCATGAAAAATGCTGTTTTGCCGTAAACAGGACAGGAAGTGGGTTGGGGGGTGTGATCCTCCAATTAGATTTTTACTCATATTAATTATGTGTTAAATTTATAACATATTCTTTAATAAAATATTGTAATTTTTGTTCAGTGTCAGAACACCAAATTATTGCCATAGTCTGACTAAATCCAGACGTTTGACTCACTTGTTAACATCTTAGTCCGACTCAAGTTGAACCGAACTGGCCTACTCCTAATCGAACTAAGGTACCCAGATAATTTGGTTGGAAAACCAAATTTCTCAGCATGTTAACAACACCCCAGCTGAGGCAAGCCATGAACGACCTGGTTGCTCCCCCTTTCAGAAGTGACAAATCTTCAAATAATATCTTCACCACGACGTAACCTGTGTAACACCAAACAGAAGAGTACGTACCAAATGCACGGTCAACGCATTTACATGGCCACGCACACAGACCAACATCTAAGTTGATACAGGTCGATCTTATGGTAATAAACTGGGAATACTTATCGTAGTTTACACTCACAGAAATCTGACTTATCAAATGAAGTTTGTTCCACTCCAGTACAGTAGGTGGCGACATGTGCCCTTTCTTGTCTGCAGTTTATGCAGCTTATGGCAACACAAATAACAAACAAACAAATGCTGGCGGGAGTAAAGCAGATGGAATTGAAGCAGGATATTTTTGTTTTATTTCACTTTTATTTAGATAGGAAGAAAGTCTCACTGAGTTAAAAAACCTCTTTCTCAAAGGAGACCTGGTCAAGATGGGCAGCGGTAAGCATCACATAAAGATGCACAGTGGCTGAAGGAATGGACAGCAGTGCTGCAGCACAGCTTATCTGGTACATACAGTTCTTCTTGATGGTGTTACACATGCTACTTTGTGGCAAAGAGATAATCAGGAGTCCGCTTCTGCGGAATTGTCACTTCCAGAACGCGAGCGTCCAGCCAGTTCAGTTTGGCGGACCCGTTTACATGCTAAATGAATTCGGATTGCTATCGCATTTTCTGAGTGCTTCAGCACGATTAGAACCAGTTAGAACCAGTTTGCCTTCTGCTTGACTAAAGTCTTTACATGCGTTAAAAAAAACAACGTGTCTATTTAAGGCAACACTTTGGTTTTCTGAACTCTACACGAGTGCTGCAGCGTTGTTGGCGATCTCTTCAGCTATTTAGCATTTCCTACTTTTATCTACTTCACTCTCGCTGGAGTTTGTTTACTTTTTGTGTGTTGCTATAAGCTAGCTGGAACAATGCCAACATGACCTGAACAATGCCATGCTGCTGGATTATTCCTCTCTTGCCCACGACAGATCCTTGCAACTTGTCTGATCTTGGAACACTGACCCCTGCTTTGATTCCCGATGACCCATTCTCAGTATTTGATCTCCTGCCATACTGTCTGTCACCCATTCCTGTTAACTGACCATGCTTTTGGACCGTGGAGTTCCATGTGGAGTGTTTTAATGTCTGTGACGCCCACTGAGAATCCACTCAGACTGAAGAGAACTGAAGAGCAGCTAGTTCCCATGTCCTGAACCATATCCAACCATCATCATTACTGAATGAGAATTCCACACTATGTTGAATAGATGAAGGATCCATTGTTTGGTTTTCTGAGTAAATATGGTGGAAATAAAAGAACAACTTAAACATGCTGGATACTGGCCTTCACTATGTCTAAAAAATCCAGAGAAAACATGAAAGCGTAGTGTTCCAAAAATTCTTGGTAAAAAAAAGGATGTTATTAAATCTACTGCTGTATTTTTTTTTAAATATTTTATGATGTTTTTATGGCAAGCCAAATGAGCATTTATTCTGATATCAGGATATCAGCCAGAATTGTCATGAACATGTAAGCCATTTCTGTCCACTAGTTAACTAGTTAGACATGTTTGTGTCAACTAGTTAAATATCGAGGGTGAAAATGTGCCCACTAGTTAACTAGTGACAGCAGAAATGCGCACTAGTTAACTAGTGAACACATTTAGGCTTCAGTAGTTAACTAGTTGACACAAAAACTGCTCACTAGTTAACTAGTAAAAGCAGAAATGCATAGCAGTCAGCTACTTGAAGGTATTTGTCTCACTAGTTAACTAGTGAGGGTCAAAATGTGCACACTAGTTAACTTGTGGTAGAGATAAATGCGCACTAGTTAACTAGTGAACATATTTTGGCTTCACTAGTTAACTAGTTGACACATAAATGGCTCACTAGTTAACTAGTAAAGACCAAAATGCATACCAGTCAGCTAGTTGAAGGTTTTTGTGTCTCACTAGTTAACTAGTGATGGCCAAAATGTGCACACTAGTTAACTTGTGGTAGACATAAATGTGCACTAGTTAACTAGTGAACACATTTTGGCTTCACTAGTTAACTAGTTGTCACATAAATGGCTCACTAGTTAACTAGTAAAGGCCAAAGTGCATACCAGTCAGCTAGTTGAAGGTTTTTTGTGTCTCACTAGTTAACTATTGATGGCCAAAATGTGCACACTAGTTAACTAGTGAAGGCTTAACTCCTAACTAGTTAACTAGTTGGAGTAGGTCAGTGCCACTAGTTAACTAGTGAACCATTAATGGCTCACTAGCTAGCTAGTTGATGGCAGCAGGCTCACTAGTTACCTAGTTGATGCATCCATTGTCCAAACTAGTTAACTAGTGAGGACATAAATGTATACTAGTAAACTAGTTCAAGTCTACATTCACACTAGCTAGCTAGTTGCGCAGAATTTTAATGAGGAGGCGGAGAATTTCTCAAATTAAGACTCTCTATTGGCTCCCTGTGTCAAAATAAAATATGACAACCAATCACAGTGCGGAATTTCGTAAAATCCCACCCCAAACATTTGCATGCGGCACACAAGTTAACATGCTGGCCAGAGGAACCTCAGCTAGTGAACTAGTAGTGGCTTCAGTGTGACACTTACATGTAAACTTGTGAAGGCAGAACTGCTCACTAGTTAACTAGAGAGGGTACAAATGTCCACTAGTTAACTAGTGAGGTGCAAAATAAGTGTCACTAGTTCACTAGTGGGCCCCAAATCGCCCACAAGTTAACTAGTAAGGTGCGGATATGCTCACTAGTTAACTAGTGAGGTGCAGATTTGCTCACTAGTTAACTAGTGCGCCCTAAAGCGCCCACTAGTTAACTAGTAAGGTGCAAAAAAGCATCACTAGTTAACTTGTAAAGTGCAGATATGCTCACTAGTTAACTAGTGGGCCCCAAAATGTCAACATGTTAACTAGTAGGGTGCGGATTTGCTCACTAGTTAACTAGTGAGGCACAGATATGCTCACTAGTTAACTAGTGATGTGCGGATTTGCTCACTAGTTAACTAGTGAGGTGCAGATTTGCTCACTAGTTAACTAGTGTGCCCTAAAGCACCCACTAGTTAACTAGTAAGGTGCAAAAAAGCATCACTAGTTAACTTGTAAAGTGCAGATATGCTCACTAGTTAACTAGTGGGCCCCAAAACGCCAACTAGTTAACTAGTAGGGTGCGGATTTGCTCACTAGTTAATTAGTGAGGCACAGATATGCTCACTAGTTAACTAGTGAAGTGCGGATTTGCTTACTAGCTAACTAGTGAGGCGCGGATTTGCTCACTAGTTAACTAGTGAAGTGCGGATTTGCTCACTAGTTAACTAGTGAGGTGCGGATTTGCTCACTAGTTAACTAGTGAGGTGCGGATTTGCTCACTAGTTAACTAGTGAGGTGCGGATTTGCTCACTAGTTAACTAGTGAGGTGCAGATATGCTCACTAGTTAACTAGTGAGGTGCAGATATGCTCACTAGTTAACTAGTGCGCACAAGACGCACACTAGTTGCTGTTTTTGGAGCAATCTAGTTTACTTGTTATGTAAAAATGTGTTCTTACTAGTTAACTAGTGACAAATTTACCTTCACTAGTTAACTAGTTGACATATTTGGCCTTTCTAGTTCACTTGTAATGGGACAGGAAGCACTCACTAGTTAACTAGTGAGCATATCTGCATTATAATTTTTTCTCACTAGCTTATAGAGGGCAAAGTGAGCCTTACATGTTAAGTAGTGAACACAAAACACTGTCACTAGTTAACTAGCTGCAGAAAAATGCCCCTAAAACTAGTAAATTTGTGGAATTTGAATAAATACACACTTGGCTGGCATTCTGTGTAACATGTTAACTAGTTCGACCGCTGTACTGCTCACTAGTTAGCTAGTGAGCAAATCCGGCCTTTACATGCAAATGAAGAAATGCAGAACAGCTATGTGATTGGTCCATGTAGGACTGAGAAACAGAGAAAGTATGGCGGACTCTGTTCAGGCTGTTCTAAGAGAAAATTTGATAAACTAAGATCGTTTGAGCACATAAATATGTTTTGACGATATTTGTAGCGAGAAAGTTGTGGTGTATTGCTGTAATCTTTGTTCAGTTAACGTGTGCAGTCTTTAGTTTTCAGTTATTAGTCTGAAAAAGCCTGGAGGCGGAAGGCAGCGGCAGACAGCATGTCTGTTTCTGTTGACAGGAAAGTGCAGAAACTCCGCAGAAATCTCCGTCAGATATATTGTTTCACATTTGTACGGAAGCGACAAGTTTATAATAATAAAAAAGGCTCTATTTTACATACGTTGCTGTAAAGCCTCCAGCACTCATAGTGTTTTAAAGGTATGAATTTGCGAGGAGATGTAGCACCTAGTGCCGGTGGTCTAGTGACTAACGCGTTCGCCTGCAATGGTGAAGGTCGCGGGTTCGATACTGGATCATACACTTTAGTTGTGTACATTATTTCACTTCTTTTCTTTTGCATAATTTTTGTATTTATGTCAACAAGAAACAAAATACGTAACGGATTAGTGGGCAGAGTTACACACACACACACACACACACACACACACACACACACACACACACACACACACACACACACACACACACACACACACACACACACACACACACACACACACACACACACACACAAAACATGTTAACAAGTATTTTATGAGTATGAATCTGATTATTGCCGACAGTCGATATTTAAGCATGTGTGTCCCCCTTCCTCAATCCATCCTCGCAAAATAAAATCATCGGCACAGCACAGCAGGCTTTCTCTTGATCCAGAACTAGCACTTCGAAATTGATCATGTCCGCGGCCATCTGCTGCACAATCAGCTGCTCGCATCGCGGGAAACATTGAAAACAGCTTCATGAACTGAGACACAACAGGGTTAACATCGACAAAAAAATCCACAAATAAATCTAAATAATTAATGCCATTTCCGTCTTTTTCGTTGAAATATACAAATAGCAGATCATAAATCTAGAGCAGAAAAAGCTGCTGCAGGAAGCAGGGTTTGTAGTTATTCATGCACCAATTCATCAATGTGATTATTGATCAAGATCAGGTAAACTGATATTAATGTTGCAACATTTCATTTGATCATCTGAATGATACCACACAACTGAATGACCTGTTGAGTCTCTGCATATTCAGGTATTTACTACGGAAAACAAACAACAGCAGGCAGCAGCAGGACTCCCCATGTTATTTCTCGGGTCGCTGGCCCGCGGTCGTCGGGGCCGCTGCGGTCAGCTCTTAGCCGGGAAGCCCTCGTTCGGCTGCGTGGGCTGCTTCACCGTGGACCAGCTCCCAGCAGCCGCTGGTCGGGCAAAACGCTCTGGCTGCAGCTCCGATCAGACCCTACCAACACCTCGCCACAGACAGCCTACCAACACCTCGCCACAGACAGCACCGCATTAAAAGCCCACAATTACGACCCGCTCCCCAAAGTTACAGTTCTCAAGCACTGATGAACACATAAATAACCCACAACAGCTATGAAATGTGTGTTATTTACGGCAAAAAGGAGATATTTTTCAAGCCGACGTGCCAATGTTAACCGCAGTTGGCTTGGAAATGTGCTGATTTTATTATTTTTGTCAATTAAAATCCCCCTTGTTTGCTCTTACGTTTTACGAAAACGCAATATTAATTAAAGCACGCTTTAGTGATCAGCATGTAAAGCAAAGAAGAAATGTGAACATTTCAACCCATTTCGAACCAACCAGTAATATCATTTCTTAATACGGTGCAGCGGCAACATTTAAAAACCAAAATATAGTTTTTACTCTCCAAAAAAAGGAGAAGACAGTCACGGTGCAGCAACCCATTTTAGTCCATTAATCTCCACAATAAATATCCAGACAGAGAATTTCTACGGCCTCGCTGTAAACTCCAATGTCACCCAGGACCAGTCTTAAAGAGACAACGCGCTTAAAGGGAAAGTGTGTAGATTTCTGGCAATAGGGGGTAGTAAATACCAAAGTCACTGCAAACAAGCTGTATTTTTTGTTCAAGTGAGGACCTTACTAACTAATGCTCATAAAGCCAACAAAACTCTCTGGACTCTAGCTGTAACTCTCAAATTAGGATATGAGATTAATGACTCAGGTTCACGCTCCAATACATTAATTGTTTGAGAAATGCATCTTTTTATGTTGAGTGCCATCCGCCAAATAACACACGAGAAAAGGAAGAAGAAGAGTGTTGTTGCACAGTTTTCAAAGGAGTCAAAAACCACCAGCAAAACCATAAATACAGCTAAATAAACATAGAATCCAACATGGCGTCCTCCAGAGAGTCGGACCCTCGCCTGTGTATTTTATTACTATGAAGGGTACATGAACTGATTAGGAACACAATGTAATAGGGTCAAAGGTCAAGGTTGTGTGAGGTCATATATATATCAAAAATTGCCTGAACGGGTTGAATGATTTTGACCAAATCAGAGGTGATAGCTCCCTATCAAAGGTAGATAAACTGATCAGGTCACAACCTCATAGGGTCAAAGGTAAAGGTCGTGTGAGGCCGTATATATGAAAAATTGGTTTTTGTGTGCAATATCTTCTGAACAGGTTGAAATACTTTGACCAAATCGCAGGTGAGAACTCCCTATCTAAGGTAAATAAACTCATGAGGTACAAAACCTCATAGGGTCAAAGGTCAAGGTTGTGTGAGGCCGTATATATGAAAATTTGGCTTTTGTGTGCAATATCTCCTGAACGGGTTGAAGGATTTTGACAAAATCAGAGGTCATAACTCCCTATCAAAGGTAAATAAACTCATCACATACACAAGTTCATAGGGTCAGAGGTCAGTGTCATGAGAGGTAATATATATGACCAGTCAGGCATATCCCGCGACGCTCTGCATCGATTTCCAGGGCTTTCTTGTTTCTACAGAGTTTATGTAGGGTGCTGCTGGTTTGGGGTGTTATGTCAGCAGGCAGAGTTTAGGAGTCTGACAGCTGTGGGGAAGAAACTGTTTCGGGACCTGGTAGTCTTAGTCCATAGGCTCCTGTAGCGCTTCCCAGAGGGCAGGAGGGTGAAGAGTCCATTCGATGGGTGACTGGAGTCTGATAGTTTTCCCTGCCCTTTTCAGACACCAAGAAAAAAGGAGAGTAACTTTATTTTGTTTGTGTGATTTTATTTTGTTGTGTGACTACTGGTTGCAGTTCCCTGTTCAATTGATTGCTGTTCCCTGTTAAATTTAAAAAAGAAAAAAGTCTAAAGTTTTGTTTTGACTGGAGAGAACTAAAAAAGGTTACACTGTCTTCTGGTACTAGCTCAAAATAACAAGTGGTGCTTGCTGCAGAACCACAAAGGCGGAGCTGCACCAGAAGGTGGAGCTGCACCAGAGTCAGCGCCGCCCATTCCAGAATCAGCCCCGCCCATTCCATTAGAGTCAGTCTAATTCCTTCCAGTTGTCAGACTTGATAGCATTCTGGAACCAAAGAGGGTGTTGTAGCTAAAAAATGCGAGATTGAGGACGGAGTTGAGAAGTTAATTGAACAGTTTTTGTAAAGGTTCCATATAATTAAAAATCTAACTTTTGGAACTTTTAATCATGTTATATTGTCATTTCCTCATAAGAAACACGCCAAAGCCATTTTTAGCCTCATTCATGCATTTTCCTCCCATCTCAGCTTCAATTTGGTCTCCTCCCCCGAAGCGGGTCCGGCTTTTGGTTCTCAAATCTGGATATTCTGTGAATTTTCTGACAAATTATTTCTGAAATGACTTCTACTGAGACACCGCCAATAAACCATACATCCCATCTCAGAGACACACTGGGCAGCACAATTACATGTAACGCCACTTGATTTATAACAGATGTGGTGGTGTAGTGGTTATGGAGTCAGGTTGACATGCTGTTTCGCCTCCCAGTAGTGTAAGTTTTAGGTAGTTTACAACCTCTTTTCTTCATTTCTAGCTACACTTGCCAGTACTATGTTTACAACAATTTACTGGTATACCGTTTAACATATAATGTGTTTATTTATTTATTTATTCGTTTATTTAGCCAGTGTGAGTCCATTTGTGAGCAGAGTTTCAACTAAAATGCTGTTTAGGAACGACCAAATTCAAAGAACTTTTAGCGACATAAATATTTTGCTGAAAAGAAACATTACAACTAAAATATAAACAAATTGAATGTGGCTAAATAGACTGCTGATGACCCCACCGAGAATCGAACCAGCATCAGCTGAGGGGAAAGCAAAAATCAACTCAGACGATTTTACCACTAGACTACCAGAGGCCATTCAATAGACTGAAGTGCTGTTGTACACCACTTTTATTAGACCAGCTGTAGGCAGATATTCGTTAAAAGAAACCTTTTCATTTCGAGATATATTCAGTCTTTGTCATGTAGCAAGTTATATTTATCTTGTTTAATTGGAGTATAGAACATAGCATTAACGACTGTAAACTAGTAACAGCCGTAATTCATGTGGGTCAGGTCAGTTTGCGATAAAGTTGAAAACAAAAACGGAAGTCAGTGGGCTAGGCTGAGTTTGCGTGAATGGGCGGGGTGCAGCTCCGCCTTTGTGGTTTTGCAGCCAGCACCCTCTCCAAAATAACCACAGTTTTTTCCCTCAGTGTCATTTGATCTATTTCTTGGGAAGATGGATGGATGGATGGATGGAGATATATATATATATATATATATATATATATATATATATATATATATATATATATATATCAATAATTATTTTTAATATAGCCTTTTTCAATACCAAACTTTCAATACCAAACAAAAATGAACTACAATAAAATTACTGGCACACTAAATTCAAATTCTCCTCAATGGGACTTGAACTCGCCAACTGATCTCCCTTACACGACACCAAACGAGGTGCTTTACTTGATTTGGGAGGGGGGAATAAAAGCAGTAAAACAATAAAACTTTGAACATTACAACACAAAGAGAAAATAAATAATGTTACAGCAATTGCGGAATGCCATCTGCGGGATTCGAACCCGCCGCAACGACCAACCAGTAGGTGTCAAACCATGACTAATGAGTGCAAGCCTTGGCGCTCAGGGACACCCATCAGATTGTGAGGCCACAGCACATACGTTTTAGACTGGGTGGGATTCTTATACCCAACAGGAGTCTTCTGCCCGCCTTCTCATTAGAATATGCATAATTTGTGTTTCAGGCACTAGTTAACTAGTGAGCTGCTGCACTCCCACACATGTAAACTGGTGAAATTTCAATTGTTCCACTAGTTAACTAGTGGACAAAAATGGTCAGCTTGTATGTGTTTTTAGATGCAACTAGTTAACTAGTGAGCAAATCCGCACCTCACTAGTTAACTAGTGAGGTGCAGATATGCTCACTAGTTAACTAGTGAGGTACTAGTGAGGTGCAGATATGCTCACTAGTTAACTAGTGAGCATATCTGCACCTCACTAGTTAACTAGTGAGCAAATCCGCACCTCACTAGTTAACTAGTGAGCATATCTGCACCTCACTAGTTAACTAGTGAGCAAATCCGCACCTCACTAGTTAACTAGTGAGCAAATCCGCGCCTCACTAGTTAACTAGTGAGCAAATCCGCACCTCACTAGTTAACTAGTGAGCATATCTGCGCCTCACTAGTTAACTAGTAAGCAAATCCGCACGTCACTAGTTAACTAGTGAGCATATCTGCGCCTCACTAGTTAACTAGTGAGCAAATCCGCACCCTACTAGTTAACTAGTTGGCGTTTTGGGGCCCACTAGTTAACTAGTGAGCATATCTGCACCTTACTAGTTAACTAGTGATGCTTTTTTGCACCTTACTAGTTAACTAGTGGGCGCTTAATGGTGCACTAGTTAACTAGTGAGCAAATCTGCACCTCACTAGTTAACTAGTGAGCATATCCACACCTTACTAGTTAACTTGTGGGCGTTTTGGGGCCCACTAGTGAACTAGTGACACTTATTTTGCACCTCACTAGTTAACTAGTGGACATTTGTACCCTCTCTAGTTAACTAGTGAGCAGTTCCGCCTTCACAAGTTTACATGTAAGTGTCACACTGAAGCCACTACTAGTTTACTAGCTGAGGTTCCTCTGGCCAGCATGTTAACTTGTGTGCCGCATGCAAATGTTTGGGGTGGGATTTTGCAAAATTCCGCACTGTGATTGGTTGTCATATTTTATTTTAACATAGTGAGCCAATAGAAAGCCTCAATTTGAGAAATTCTCTGCCTCCTAATTAGAATTCTGTGCAACTAGCTAGCTAGTGTGAATGTAGGCTTGAACTAGTTTACTAGTATACATTTATGTCCTCACTAGTTAACTAGTTTGGACAATGGATGCATCAACTAGGTAACTAGTGAGCCTGCTACAATCAACTAGCTAGCTAGTGAGTCATTAATGGTTCACTAGTTAACTAGTGGCACTGCCCTACTCCAACTACTTAACTAGTTAGGAGTTTTGCCTTCACTAGTGAACATGTGGACACTTTGAACTGTCACTAGTTAACTAGTGAGACACAAAAACCTTCAACTAGCTGACTGATATGCATTTTAGCCCTTACTAGTTAACTAGTGAGCCATTTTTGTGTCACCTAGTTAACTAGGAAGCCAAAATGTGTTCACTAGTCAACTAGTGGGCATTTCTTCTGTCACTAGTTAACTGGTGTGCACATTTTGGCCATCACTAGTTAACTAGTGAGACACAAAAACCTTCAACTAGCTGACTGGTATGCATTTTGGCCTTTACTAGTTAACTAGTGAGCCATTTTGTGTCACCTAGTTAACTAGTGAAGCCAAAATGTGTTCACTAGTTAACTAGTGAACATTTCCGTCTCCCACTAGTTAACTGGTGGGCTCATTTTGACCCTGACTAGTTAACTAGTGAGACACAAATACCTTCAACTAGCTGACTGGTATGCATTTTGGCCTTTACTAGTTAACTAATGAGCCATTTTTGTGTCAACTAGTTAACTAGTGAAGGTCAAAATGTGTTCACTAGTTAACTAGCGTGTACAGTTTGACCCTCACTAGTTAACTAGTTGACCTGTTGTCAAGATATCAGAATTAATGCTCAAGCGGCTGGCCAAATTGGGCAAAGTTAACAAGTGGGATTTTTACATTCAGTAGTCAGCTAGTACGAGTTTTTGTACCTTACTAGTTGACTAGTAAAAACTAAATGTGTTTTAACTAGTTAACTAGTGGACATTGATCTGTCCACTAGTTAACTAGTGAACACACTGAGCAATACTAGTTAACTAGTAAGATATGAAACATTTTAACTAGTTAACTAGAGAGAATTTAGGCCTTACTAGTTAACTAGTTGACATTTAGGCTGTCACTATTTAACTAGTTGACACAAACATGGCTAACTAGTTAACTAGTGGACAGAAATGGCTTACATGTTCATGACAATTCTGGCTGATATCCTGATATCAGAATAAATGCTCATTTGGCTTGCCATATATTTTTGTTACAAAAATAAGTAGTGACCAGGGAGATTTTCAAATAGCCAATTATTAATCTTCCCAGAAATATCTCCTCCGGTACTTTTCTGATTATTTTTCTTATTGGGGTGTTTTGTTTGCAGTCCTCTACTTCATACTTCCTGGGACATACTGCTGTAGATCGATAGCTCAGCACAGGGCTCATTAGCAGAGAGGATGACTAATGAGTTGGTGCAATGAGGAGTTGGTTTAGTACAGGAGCTCAAGGCTTCTTTAATGTTATCTCCACAAGAAAAGACATATTATTAGATGTTAATTTAATATTGCTCGTCATTAACCTTGGATTTTTCCTGGATGTTTTTGTGTACAGACCGTTCAGAATCTGCTTCCCTTTTTACAATCTCACCATGATCTTCATACTGTTGTTTTCTGGAGGTTTACATTCACTCCTCATGATGTGCACATGATGATGCAGTTCTAGAATGTCTCTAAACTCAACGAAGCCAAGGTTTACCTACTCCTTAGTCATGGTTTCCCCCAGTGCTTTTTAAGCCTGGCGGCCCGTCACCCCGGGTTTCCACGGGAGCCGTCAGCAGCACGTTACTGCAGCAGCACGTCTAGCTGCTGCTTGGCCCTTCCCACGAGACGCGACGCAGCAGAGGAGCAGCTGTCACCGACAGGGCACGAAGTCACACGAGTGACTTCGTCAGTAAACACAACAACAAGCAGGAGAAAACTACAACATGGCTCCAAAATGTTTGTGTTTTTATATTCTGTCCGTTTTATAATCGCCAATACGGACCTGAAAAACAAAGGAGACCGCTAGCTAGGTGATAACTTCTCACGGGGCCGCACAGTTAGTAACCTTTTTTAAAGTAAAGCGACCGGAAGGCAGTACGTTCTTTATTCTGAAAATCTCGGGAGCTTCTCTCCATTTCCGCGTCCGATTTCCTGTCTTTCCTTCCCCAAAAATGTCGAACTTGACCCGTTTCAGAGGCGTCGCGCGTAGGAAATAGAACCGGCGCGTAAAGGCCGCGACATGCTGCTCCTGAGACGCGGCCGACTCGCGCTGCTGACGGCTGCTGACGGCTCCTGTGGAAAAGGTTCTGTTGACCACAGCCGTTCCTATCAGCAGCTATGACGTGCTGCTGCAGTAACGTGCTGCTGACGGCTGCTGTGGAAAGCCGGGGTCAGGCTTTGCTTGGCAATCTGCCAGGCTAAGCGTCATGCCCCGCCCTCCTCCTTGACCCTACCGTGTCCGCTGACACGAACGGCGCACCTCCTCCAAAAGAGACACCTTCAGGCTAAACTAAACCCTGCCGATGTCCTTACCAATTAACCAAATTCCAATTAGCCAAACAATCATTTCATTTGGGGTTGATGAGAGCTGAAGTTTACCTCCTGCAGTGTAGGTGAAAGGTGGGGAACACCCAGTATAGGTCACCAATCCATACAGGGCCACACATAAATAACCAACCAACCAACCAGCCAACCAACCAACCAACCAACCAACCAACAGCCAAACAACCACGAACTAACCACCAACCAACCACAAACTAACCACAAACCAACCAACCAACCACCAACCACCAACTAACCACCAACCAACCAACCACCAACTAATCAACCAAAAACCAACCACCAACCAACCACCAACTAATCAACCAAAAACCAACCAACCAACCAACCAACCAACCACCAACCACCAACTAACCAACCAACCAACCAACCACCAATTAACCAACCAACCAACAACTAACCAACAACCAGCCACAATCTAACCACCAACAAACCACCAACCAACTAACCACCAACTAATCAACCAACAACCAACCAAACAACTAACCACCAACCAACCACCAACTAATCAACCAACCAAACAACCAACCACCATCTAACCACCAACCAACCAACCAACTAACTACCAACCAACTAATCAACCACCAACTAATCAACCAACCAAACAACTAACCACCAACCAACCAACCAACCAACCAACCAACCAACCAACTAACTAACTAACTAACTAACTAACTAACTAACTAACTACCAAACAACCAACTAACTAACTAACTAACTACCAACCAACCAACCAACCAACCAACCAACCACCAACTAATCAACCAACAACCAACCACCAACTAACCATGCACACATTCACTCACACCAAGAGACAATTTTGAGCTGCCTATTAGTCTGTGGGAGGTAACCTGTGGATGCACGAGGAAATCATGCTAATTCCATACAGAATAGCCGCAGTCAAGATTTGAACCTGTAACCTTCTTTGAGCGTGGCAACAGAGCTGCGCCTCCACACTGTCTTTAGCTGAATTCCTTCTGAAGAAAGATTTATGGTCTGATGAGAGAAAAACTTTAGCTTTTTGCAGTGCTAGCATCATGCTGTGATACCAGTGCACAGGACATAGTGGATGAAATACAAAGCCTCCAAATTCTACAACTTTGCCTTAAATCATCAGCTAGATTTTTGAATTGGATGATCCAATGAAACAATAACCCCAAACCAAGACCAGAAGACGAAGAAACAATTTTATAATGCACCCCTCAAGATAAAGATTGCGAGGTGCGTTACAAGAACAAAGACACCAAAAACAAAAGCAATGATTAAAAAGTCAGAAATAGACCATAAAATTGTTGATGGGTTAGTAAAACAAATGAATGCAAGTGCCACTTGCATGAGACAATTAACTCAAATAAATATACACAAGAAAGAAAACCCCTAACAAATGATACCTTGTGCAACTAAATCCTGGTTTTAAAACCTGTAAAAGTTGTTGGAATAACCTTCTGGAAGATTGCTCTACATTCTTAAATTAATATGGAATCTATGAATAATATGGATACAGATGCATAAAAAATCAATCATTCATCAGAATTGGCCAAAAATAGGCAAACAACTGTCTGAAAGCCAAACTTTATCAAACAGGAATAAAATAAATTCTGATGTCTTTCCCAATATGTGAACTCATTTTTTCCAAGTGCTGAGTCATACTAGCATGGACAGATAGGAGGTGTCAGCCTCAAAACCAGAAATGGAATCATCTGTAATCATGAGTCTCTCGGTTTATCCTCAGTTTTTTGTATTTAGTGACACGATGCGAGAAATCTGGCCTAGGAATCAAGACAAACCAGTAGCAGTAGCAAAATAATTTTGTTCTGCAGGTCGGTCTAGCCACGCTGCATTCCATTGGCTCGTCTAAGTTTAGGCTGGGCCAATCACAGTGCTCTATGTATGATGACAGATGCTAGGGGGACTTAGCACCGTTACGGCAGAGATTTGACAGAGCAAAACAAATATGATGGCGGCGATTTTGGAACGACACCCATTTGAAGCGGCTTTGGCATGAACTTTGGTCAATTTAGACTTATGCTATATCTCTCTCTTCTTCTTCTACGACAGTCTTCTATGAATTGGTCCTTGTGCTGCCCAGTTGCCTGCAGAGATGGTTTGAAAAACAACTATAGATTCTGTCCCCGTGACAAAGCTCTACGAGTCGTGGCCAAACTATAAAGGATAGCTTACCAGGCTACCAGTAGTCAGTTCCCTAAAAGATATAACTAACGTTTTATTGTGTGTTGTATTAAAGCCATTAATATGTCTGTGTTGTACAAAAACACAGTGATTGCTTTCCTGTGATGGCTGTGAGGTAAAGCAGATATCTAGTCATTACACTCCTCCTATTCTCCGTTGTTTCCTAGTTACAGGTCATCAGCATTGGTACGAGCATGAATCCCTTTAGTGTTTCTATGTGGAAAGTGTTCATTAATCAAACAGACACCTAAAAGGAATGCTTCTATTTAGGAAAAACTTTATGATGCAGAAAAAGGGAAAAATGTTGCAGCACCAGATGAGGAAAAGTAGAGGAGAATAACTCCGCATGACTTCTCCATCTCTGCTATCGCCTCTCATTTATCTGTCAAACTCTCCTTTCTTTCTCTCGTCTTCTACCTTCCTGTGACTCATGAGGGGCTCCATTTGTCATGCTGCAGGTGATGAGTGTGGTGTTTTCACCCTGACCTCCACTTCGTCCATAATGAGATATCAGCTATTCTTCCTCGTGCTCACACAATCAGTGTAGAGACCTGGGTCAAATGATATTTGGAAACACTCTTTTAGTTTGTTTTGGCATTCCGGGCTATGGAAGAGACTGATCATTCCGCATGGGAGGGTTGTAATGAACAGTAAATATTAGTGCTGTTCCATGGAGGACAAAGCATACAAAAGATAATTGGTATTTGGATGGACAAGTGGTGCCACACGATGAATAAATTTAACTCATTAAACTGGTTAACTGGTGAGCCAAGCAGACAAAAACTACAGAAAAGGATTCAAACAATCCAAAAACAGCGGTTATATGAAAGGATTAATGTCACACATCTAACACCTACAGGGTGTCACGCTACCTTGATCCTGAGTGGGAAAAACCTTCCACATCACACCTGGAGCCGTCACAAGCAGACCTCTTCACCGAACAGGTCACATGACTTGTGTTAAAATCCTAATCAAAGGCGCCACTTTTGTATTTTTCATGGTTTCACGCTTCGCCGTGGCAAACGACGATGCACTGAAACAGAAAAGGAATTAATGGCATAGGTATGATCTAAACGTTATTTTCAGCTTCTGTTGAAAGACAAACACTAGCTGTGGAAGGTCACTGAGGGGAGATTTCTATTAATTAAATAATGCAACAGGTTTTAATGAACTTACCTACTTTATTGTTTAAAATGTGCTTTAGAAATAAAACTAACGTGGATGTCACTGAAGACGTCATCTTATGTATAACAGTTCACCTCTCCGGTGTTGAAATGAAGGCTTTTATGAAACAGGAACTATATCTTTGTGTCGGTTGTGCTGCCTAAAAATATTTATGAGGAAGCAGAAAAATATGTTTTTGTGCAGCTTTGTAATTTTAATTTTTCATTCCAGGATGATAACAAAAGCCCAGAAGACCGTTTGATAAAATGACCGGTTCTGAAGCAGCATTCTTAAGAAAGCTGAAACTCATCTGCACCAAAATTTGTAAACGTCGTCGTCTTCCTCCGCTTATCCGGGTCCGGGTCGCGGGGGCAGCATCCCAACTAGGGAGCTCCAGACCGTCCTCTCCCCGGCCACCTCCACCAGCTCCTCCGAAGGAGCAGCGGTTCTACTCCGAGTCCCTCCCGAATGTCCGAGCTCCTCACCCTATCTCTAAGGCTGAGCCCGGCCACCCTACGGAGGAAACTCATTTCGGCCGCTTGTATCCGCGATCTCGTTCTTTCGGTCATTACCCAAAGCTCATGACCATAGGTGAGGATTGGGACGTAGATCGACCGGTAAATCGAGAGCCTGGCTTTCTGGCTCAGCTCCCTCTTCACCATGACAGATCGGCTCAGAGTCCGCATCACTGCAGACGCCGAACCAATCCACCTGTCGATCTCCCGATCCCTCCTACCCTCACTCGTGAACCAGACCCTGAGACACTTAAACTCCTCCACTTGAGGTAGGACCTCTCTCCCGACACGGAGTTGGCAAGCCACCCTTTTCCGGTCGAGAACCATGGTCTCAGATTTGGAGGTGCTGATACTCATCCCAGTTTGTTAACAATAAATAAATTTTAAAAAAAGCCAAAGAATGGCTCAGGTGACATCTTCTGCTGACCCAGTTGGTCTAAACCACAGAAAGCCTGGCTTCATATTTACATTTGAAATGTTTAGCACTTTTGAACTTCTGGAGGTGACAGCTGCTTGTGTTGTAGGTGATGTCTGAGGTGAATAGAAAGGGTGAGAGCGTCGTACCCTGCAGAGCTCCAATACTGCACCCAAACACCTCACAAGTTCAGATGTGCAGCTTCACGTACTGTGGCATGTTGGTGAGGTAGCTGATGGTCAGTGCAGTCAGATTTTAAAAGATGGAGGGAGCCACAAGGGCTCAAAACATATTAAGAGGTGGTGTTTCCTTTGGATGGGTAAATACTGACATTTATTGTATTTTGGAGAATTGTAATCAGAATTAATGTGGACCTTTTTATTTTGTGATGTATTTTAGTATTAGCTGGCTCATGTTAGAGTTAGCTTGCTGTTAACGCTAGCTACAGCAAGCTAACAGTTTTAATTGAACTTTCAACCAGTTGGGCGGAGAAACAAGAAATTGCTTTGTGGTTGTTGAATGTCTGTTGTGCATCTTTGCTGGTGCTGGTCTGAAGTGGCAGTACGCATCTATGATTTTGGCCCTGCTGTGTCTAGCAGTTAGCTAATCAATCCAGTCAAATCTAATCTCATATTTCCAAACTGAGGCTGTTCAAAGAGCTGTCTAGATCAGAATTAAAACAGAATAATATCCCTTAAAGTGTTTTTATTGAGGTTTTGCATGTTTGCTGTTTAGGTCTCTCACTTGCATGCTAAAAAGTTCTGTTTTGTTTTTCTAATAAAAGCCTGACTCGCCCCATGGAAACAGCATGCATGACTCTGAAGTGATGGAGAATAAATCATATTGAAGAAAGAGCTGGTTCAGATAAGGTGACTTCCGCAAACATCATATATCATCACATGCAGGCTGAAATAATAACAATAATAATAATAATAGCTGATATCTAAGATATTTTTCCCAAACGGGAATAGGATGCATTTAGTTTCTGCAGAGTGCCATTGCGCAGACTGTCCCAGCTGTGTTCTGCAGCTGGCGGTTCTGCCAGCACTTGTCTAAAGTGCTGGCAGAACCGCCGCACATTTTTTTCCAGACCCGAACAGAAGACTTCAATTTACTGGCAGTAATGTCGAGGTAATTTCCAAGCTAAACCTTGATTTTATTGGCTACACTGTCAACAGCCTTTGAAAAATGGGTTTTAATTTTCGTCTGGCAATCCTTACTGAAAACAGGACACATTTTACTAGATGAGATTAGTGACAGAAGCACACTGCTACTTTAAGGCTTCTTAGCTTGGGTTAGCATCAAGGCTAGAAAGAGGGAAGGCACAAAGGTTTTCTTATAACAGAAACGTTTAGCAGCTGAATCAAAACAGGTGTGAATAATTGTCTACTTCTGACTTTTGTTTAAGCCACACTTTTCCACTTTTTCATATATTTGAATAATTTTCTTGAGCCAGTAAGTGCTAAAATGACCCTTTACAGGGTTAATGAACTGTCACTCAGACCCCCACTTCCATCTGTGGCCAGAATACCGCATATGCAACTTCAGAGTGCCGGTCCTTGTTGGACTGCCTGGCGCTGCAGTCTGGTTCCAACCTGTTTCCTGCATGTTGTAGATCCTGAACACAGCTGATTTATTTGATTTAGTGAGGAATCGCTCCTGTAGACACTAATGAAGGCCGAGGAGACATTTTAGCTGTTAGAAGTTGTTAAAAAGACAAATGCGAGGAGATAAGTTTCTCTTTTGGTTTGACTAACGGACACTAGGAGGTGTTAAAAGCCAAAAAACCTGAAAAGAGTCCTTTTAAAACAAGTTGTTGGTTTTTCTGACAGTTCATTGTTTAGCTCAGCTCAAGTTAGCAGCTAGGTAGCTAAGCTTCAAGCTCCTGCAAAAAATACTAACGCTGAAAAAACCCAATTAAATAGCATTTCACAAAATGCCAAAAGCAGGAATTAAAGCAACATTCTTCCAAATTGGTTCAAGATGCCAATCTCAGTCATAGTTTTTTCTTTGAATGCACTGTTTAATTGTTTTCTTTTGAACATTCTTTTGTTCTAAACACGCTCCCGTCTCTGCATGAACTTGTCACACTCAATAATTCATCCACACTTAACAGTGGGTGCCATTTTTCTTATTTTCACCTTGATTTTCTGCAGGACGTCTGTAACATTCCCAACATGTTAAAAATATAAAAACTCAGGGAGATGGCTGAGATCCGATCATGTGATTTTTTTATGGTTCAAACAGAGAAGTTCAGTGCTTAATGTGGCTCTCCTGTTCTTTCGGTACAACACGAATGGACCAGACGAATGGATCCATTTATTGATTTGAAGTCTTTTAGAAAGTGGCTGAAAATGCTGGGTGACCTGTGGACGGTGGTGGTGGTGGAGCAGAAGGTGAATTAGCTAAAGAGGGGAGCGAGGAACAGGATGGAGAGGAGAGTAGAATGGAAATTCTGTTCCTGCATTAAAGAAGGTGAAGGAGAAAAATGTGATTAATGTTTGATCAAAGGAAAAGGTCCCATCACGTTGACACATCCATTTAGAGTTCACCACTATCTGCTTAATTACCCATCAGTAACAGAGATTATTGTTATTATTCTTTGGTCAACCTGCTGAGGTTTTTCTTCACTTTGCCTTTACGTGCTGGTGCTTTTCCAATCTCCAACATGTCATAATAAATCAAACGCATGTCGCGTGAAAGGAGAAAGCGGTCCCGTTTGAGCGCAGTCACGCTTCTGGTGACGAGAAAAGACATCAGCTGCTTTTAGTTGCTCAATAAGACAATGCTGCTAACCAGAAACAGACGTCAGACTGAGTTTTGTCACCAATTCTCATTTTTGACATTCCAATTTTTACTCTTTTGTCTCCAGCTGTATTTTTTTTATTAAACCTCTTGAGTTTTGTATCTATTTTACTTTGTTTGCATCCTAGTTTATTCTTTAGCTGTGACTCTCCAGGCACCCAGATTATTTCACTCTTCTGTTTTCCATCATTCACACTCCTAGCAGTTAATCAGTCATGTTTCTCAGCTTAGATGTCACATCCTTCTGTTTCTTGCTCCTTTTTCTCTCTAATGCAGTGGCGCTCCTAAGGGGTGACCAAGGCCCCTCCTGGAAAACTGCTGGCCACCCCAAGGGCCCCCAAAGGGAAGACCTCCCCCCCTTAATATTTATTCATGCTCAAAAACCATTAATAAAGACATAAATTTAAAACCCATTAAATAAATAAATTACTCATAATAGGGCTGGGCGATATGGCCTAAAATCAATATCACAATATATTGAGGATTTCTCCTCGATGACGATAAATGGACGATAATTATGCGCAGAAACAACGGTTGTCCACTAGATGGGGCTGTCACATTTATTACGTTGAGTAAAATTTTTACGTGAATCAAAGTGGTGCAGCGTCTTAAAAGGACATGAACGTTGCCAACCTACACACATCTTTTCATTTTTTAAATTATTACATTTATTGACATGGGAAAATTTATCGCGATGAGTAAGACATTTTGATAATGATTCGATTTTTTTGCCCAGCCCTAAATCATATGTAAATAAATTAAATAGTTCATAGTTAAAATGTTGCTGATGCTAACTATTTTCAAAAACTATAAATATTTGTTGTGGACGTTTTTGTTGAAACAACAACAGGTGAACTAAACTGTTCTAAAATGGTAACAAAACGAAATTTTGAATAAAAAATTTATTTTTTTCCTGAAAATTTATGTTTCTCAAATCTGGGGTTCATGTACAAATGAAGGCGTTAAACTAAAGGCTACATGGCCCATAGTTACCTGCTGATGATCATTTTTTTGTGGGGCGCCACTGCTCTAACACTCCTGAATTACCTTATTTTAAATCACATTTTTATTACATCTCAGCCTTTCAGTCTGCATCATTTTACACCTAATGGCAAATAATTAAAATGCTTGCATGTCTTCCTACAAATTTGTATTTTACGTAATGTTATTTTAAAGTTGTCTATTTGCAAATCTATTCCTGGGAACTGGCAGACTCCAAACACATTTCCCCTTCTGCTCTAGTCTTGTGCAGCACATTTTTGCACAACATCAATTTGTATGAAAGTCATTTAAAACTGCTTTCTGCATACTATTAGCAAGTAAGGTTCTAAAATTAGATTATCTGATTTTCAACAAAAACCACTTGTGAGATTATGACTTTACTTGTGAATCACTGCACATAAATGATCAATATATGAAAAATGTAAAACAAAAACTAGAAGTTTTATATTAGACAGCCAAAAAAAAAGCTAGATATCAGAAAAGACAGGGTTTACTTTTACCTGAGAGTGGCATTAAAATGAAAAACATACATTTGCTTGCTTTGAAATATAAATGTGGGCAATCGAAATAATTGAAAACTGAAAGCAGTTATGCTTTGAGAAATACAAACAAAAATATTAGAAAGGAGCCAGGAAACATGCAACCATTCTGCAATCAAAGAGACGTGAATGGCATTTACACAAAGTGATGTTTTATGATCAAAATAAATCTGCTTGGTGTCAAGAACTGATGCGTGAACTTGTTTGGTGCAGTGAAACTTATAAAGGTGAAAGCCTGAAGGAAACAAAAGTTTTCTTAAGTCTGTGAGGAAATAGGTTTACATTTCAGGTAGAAAACCAGGGAAATTGCACGGATTATTCGCATCCCAATTCAATCAGTCAGACCTGCAGTCAAGGGGAAATAAAGTCCACCCTCTTTCTGTTCTATAGGGTTTGACATATCAGGTCATAATAATAATAAAAATGTCTGATCTTTATCAGGTCCGAAAACTATTCAAATCTAACCTCAAGTGTATGAAAACACACAACCACCATGGGAGGATTTACTAAACTAAAACTGGGGTCAAAATAAATAATCTGTGTGCAGCTTCCATAGAATTAAAGAAGTGATGATCGAAATCAAAGGAACGTGTTGAGCTAATCATTATTTGTGTCCCTTACTTTGCTGGTCTGGAGCATACAGGTGCATGTCAGCACGATGCAAAGGAGGGAATACATCAGCAACAGTAGCTGTCCATCAGTCTGATAAGGGTTAAAGGTCGTTTCCATGTTGGAGATCAATGTTCTGCAGAGAAAAGGGTTGTTCGCAGTCTTTAAATGTCACCAGGTAACCTCAAGAGCCCAACTCAGACTCCAGTTGGCAGGTTAAAGGTCAAAGTTTGTGACATGAGTTAGGAAAAAACGGAACATGTCAGACAAGAGTGCATGAATAATTTTGGACCAATGTCCTTTGGACAGATGCGAACAAAGTGGAGATACTTACCCACAATGTGCACCGCCATGCTTGGTTAAAAAAAAAACATGAACTCCTCTATGGATCCAAATATTCCATAAAACAGGACAACGATCCCGAACACGCCAGCAGGTTCATAACTAATGACGGTGGCTCGGTCCTGTCAGCCGTTTTGACAACATACAAAATCAACCCTTTCAAGACTTTGCTAAGATGTCAGCATATGGCGACCATAACAGGCGCCTAAAAATGACGTGAGAATGACATCCTGTGGTCAAATGTGGTTACTACAGCCCATTTCTTTTTTTTCCCCATGTCCTGTCTGGCTGTGAAGCAAACAGAATTGATGTCTGAATGCTGGTGACAAGCCTTACAGATTTACTCTCAGGTGGAGCATGAAAGCGTCTGCTTTTAATGTCACGCCTGATAATTAAAACGTTATTGTTATTGTTTTTGAATGCTTTGCAATTCCGACCAGACACGGAGACAGAGGTGAAAGAGAAAAGAAGAGACAAAAGGTGTGTGTGTGTGTGTGTGTGTGTGTGTGTGGGGGGGGGGGGGGTCCACAAAAATAGACAATAATGAACAAGAGTCTGCTTCTAGACCTGCAGAAAGAGAAAGAATAGAAAAAAAGGGACACACAACAGAACAACAGGAGCAAGCTATCACTGCGTCAACCTGATGATGAAATATAAAATCAACATTGTTTAACTGAACAATCACACGATAATAAATCACAGTGCATTTAGTGGCAACGACAGCCTTAAGACATGTGTTGAACGTGCCCAAGTCCATACTTTTGAGAGCACCATGTGAGCACCTGTATGTGTACACGCGCTTGTTTATGTAAGGTTTCTCTATAGGAGCGTCTAATAGAGTGTGTGAGGGGCCACAGATCTGCCCCTAAAGATGTGTAGGAGATGGAGGGAGCTCCAAGTCCCAGAGATCCAGGAACTGCCCCAGAGCACAGGAACCCCAAGAAGACTGCAACCAGAAAGGCCCCCGCCCCCTCGAGAGGCACAGAGGATCGCCCCGGGGGGCCACAACCAGCAGCTGGCAGAGTCCTGGGAGATATCAGCGGCAAGCCCACAGGCCCGCCCGCAGCCTCCCACCCCCTAGCCGGCCGAGCCCGGGATGCAGCCCATTTTCAAACACACTGCTGACTTTCTCACTGCCTTTCTGAGAGTTTGGTGGTTGTTACCAGTTACGGCTCATCCCTGACACTTTTTCCACTGTAATATCATAATGTTGGTAAATTAATTAGCTTCTAATTCACCGTTAGCAATGTCAGCCTCTAGCCCAAGGCAATTCAATTCTGAGCCTCGAGGGCGGGTATCCAGCACCTTTTAGTGGTTTTTCTAGTCCAGCACACTTGATTCAGAGGTTTAATCACCTGTGCAGCAGCTCATCAGGCTAAGCAGAAGCCTGTTAATCACCTGCTGATTGAAGCAGGGTTAATACCAAAACGAGCTGGATACCAGCCCTCGAGCCCCGGAATTAAATAGCCCTGTTCTAGCCTATTAGAGAAAAACAAAAGGATGCTGTAGCTTCTTATGAGTACAAGAAATAACTTCTGAGTCATTCCTGTTACTGGGTTTGGATCTTTATACAAAACACTGCTGCTTGACTCAGCAACCCTACGGGCTCACATAAACAAAGCCTACGAGAAAGGAGAAAAACCGACAACCCCCAGCCGGCTGAGAAAGAAATCTGTTCAAATGTAACCTTCCCTCCAACATGACCGAGACATTAAACTGTTTTGTAATCATTTCACTGTAGAATTCATATAAATCACCCCTTTAAGTGACGTCACTGATGAGCGCCAAAATTGACGTTAATAACCATAAAAAAAGTCGTATTTTGTCAAAGCACGCTGTAATTAAATTCATTCGGCGGACATGAAGAGCGGTGACCGATTGACATAAAAACTTTGTTCAGTGACCAGAGGAATCATCATAATTTTACGGCGCTCTGTAGGAGACCACAAAGCGCCGTAAAATGACGACTTTGTCAAAGGATGTTTGCTACATTTTTCTGCCTTGGGAGTTTAGGAATGGCGTTTCAAAGCACCATGGGTGCTGCTCGTTTATTTTTCCTTACTTTCTGCTTCACCAGCAACTCTTCCAATTTTACAAATGACAACCTCTGCTGACGTCATTTCCTACTGACTTAACAACCAATCAGAATATTTTCACCAATAGTCCCACCTAGCATCTCTACTGGGCCTTTATTGAGTGTACTTCAGCTGAGGTATGTGGCTGGTCTCTTAAAGTGGTCCTTTTGGGCCGGTCCGGTGAAATGGAGACACGCTTTGAAGGTCTGTGAAATGACCCAGAAGTTCTGGTAGTGGAAACGGGCCTGAACAGAAAATAATTACTTCAAATTTTTTCTTGGGAAATTTTATTCTAAAAGCGATTACATGATAGGATAGATTTGTTTTACATACATAATTTCTCATTTAATTCAATTCACTTTTATTTATATAGCGCCAAATCACGACAAGAGTCATGTCAAGGCACTTCACATAATAAACATTCCAATTCAGGTCAGTTCATTAAGCCAATGAGAAATAATGTTTCCTATTTAAGGAACCCAGCAAATTGCATCAAGTCACTGACTAGTGTCAGTGACTTTACAGCAATCCTCATACTAAGCAAGCATATAGCGACAGTGGAGAGGAAAACTCCCTTTTTAATCAATAACAGAAATATTTTATTAAGTCCTGATGTATTGACAATGACAGAAGACTAAACCATAGAGCAGAGCATGTTAAAATCATGAAAAACACAATTAGATTTCATGTTTATGATCACGTTTTAAAAAAAGGCCAATAACAAGTATTATCTGACACAGCTGCTCCTATTTTCATCTTGGTGAGATGCAAAGATCTGTGCTCTGATCTCTGAGCTATAACATCTGCATTCTTTTCTTATTTTAAATGATTTTTATGGTTTTTCTTTCTACAAAATAAAACTTTAAAAAGCGAGCGCCTTCCTAGAATTATGATTCCATGTTTCTGTTTAGCCTGGGGTTGTGAGTATTTAAGTACCACAGCTTTTTCTCGCTTTTCCGTCAACAAACTCTGAGCAGTAAACCGGATTAGGAGGCTATGAACTCCACAATGACAGCCAGAGTAAAAGAAGAGGGGCTGAGGAGTGGAGGATGGAGGGGAGTGGACTGGAACAGCACCGGGACTGAAGTGCAGCTCACAAACACAACAGATAATACAGCTGACACTAATAATAGATAAAACAGTTAAACAGCAGGTCCACTGAGGAACCATTTTTACTTACTTTTGAAAGTGATCAGTCACTCTGAGATTAGGCTGAATGTGATAATAGTCTTCTACCCCTATTTCCTGCTTCAGCCTCTGATAGAAAATAGATGGATAAATGGTCTGTATTTGTGTAGCGCCTTTTTAGGGTTCTAAAACCCCCCCAAGGCGCTTCACAACACAATCAGTCATCCACACATTCACATGCTGGTGTTGTGCTCCTCAGCTCCTGTCGTCTTGCCTTCCCTTGCTAACGTTTGATTAGTCTCACCTGCCTCTCGTTACCCTGCTCACTTGTGTTCCTCATGTATGTAAAACTTGTTTGTTCTGTGAAGTGTTGCTGGATTGTCTGCTGTCCTCTCCTGGAGATGTTCTTGTGCTCCTGTTGTTCCACTCCAGTCCTGACAATAAGGCCTAGTCCACACGTAGCCGGGTTTTTTTTTAAAAACGAATATCCGCCCCTCCAAAAACTTGCATCCACACCACCTCGTTTAAAAAAATAAACTCTGTCCACACGTACTCGGATAAATACGTCGTTAAGGACATGCCAGACCTGTAGGCGGCAGTACTTCCCCCGTTCTTAACCTCGTCCTTCGTCTGTGGTCTTCCGCAAGGAGCAGTAATTCCGCTTGCAAAAACAAACAAGCAAAAAGCGCTTGGACAATTGATAAAGCGAGCGCAGCTCTGAGGGCGTCCATGATGCCGGCTAGTGTAAACACAGGTCGCACACGTGATGTCAGCATTTTTTTGTCGCGGAAAGTGACGCTGCGGACCTCAAAACTCCGTTTTTTTCTGTCCACACGCAGACACCCAAAACGGAGAAAACGCAGATTTTCACTTAGGCCGGTGTTTTAAAAAAGATCCGTTTTCGTGTGAAAAAACTCCGTTTTCGTGTGGATGACAGGCCAAAACGTAGAAAAATACCTACGTTTTGGCAGATCCCCGGCTACGTGTGGACAGGGCCTAAGAAAATGATTTAGGCATCTTGCTGCGTCCCAGGGCTTCATATGGGTCTGCATCCAACACTCACCATGACAGCTGGTGATGATGAGCTACATTGTAGTGTAACGTCACGAAATGGCCTGATTTTGAGACCCACAGGTCAGATCCACAGCCGGGTCAACTTACCCTGGCTATGACACAACCTACAATATTTTCCCTCACAGGAGACTGAACGCCTGCAGCCCTGACAGAGATAAGATAAACAATAACATTCTCTCCTACCAAGGTCCCTTTACAGAGGAGCTCATTAAATAAACTCCTCGATTCGCAGCAGATCAGAAGAAAAGAAGATTTTAAAGTGAAAGATAATCATTAAATAAACGTTTGTTTATTGCTACTTATAGTAATTATAAAACAATGAAATGTTTCATCAATCTGTGCTTAATGATGTATGTTTAGCATGTTTACTTGACGAGGTCATCACCATTTGCACTTACACAAGGACAAAGTAAAGTTAAGTTAAACGCACGACACATAAGTAACTTTTTGCCCAGATCAGAGCCTTCAGATCAAAGAGGGCGTGTTTCTGAGATTTTTGGTAACATCCAAACTTGTCAGCCTCTGATTGGCTGTGCAAATCATAACATCGTTCCATTAAAACTGGATGACTCTGGTTCAGTTCAGTTCGAGCAGTTCGAGAGTTCCAGAGAAAAAGCTTCAGACCGGCCATCTGGGGCAGAACCTCTTTAACCAGCAAAGATTTTGACATGTCGTCAAAACCTTTTAAAACCTTTTTCGCACCTGCGAAGCTGATACAACAAGATAGTACCTGCAGAACAAAGCTGATGCAAAACTCCTTCAGAGTTATTTTTAAGTCGCTCTGTTTCATCCATCTGTCGTGACCCGAGACATCTCTGGACTGAAAGGATCGGTACCTCTGTACTCTACAGCCCTCCGGTGCCAGCGGTCATCCGACCCCTCTCACTTTCGGATCCACCAAGAGGGTCTCTGAATCCGGGTAATGTAGACACACAGATAGCGTCTGGATGTGGGTTTTGATAAGAATTAACTTTACAGCTTAAGGCAAACCAAATTATTTTATATCCAGAACTCGGCTCTCTGAGATACGGAAGTTCTGACTACATCAGATTTACACATAGGTTCCAGACAGCACCTTTAGTTTGCACCCACTCACAGTAAATAATAGTTTAAACAGTTTGTCAAGTTTTAATTGTTTGTAAAATAAATTCTTATTTTGTTTATAATCTTGACTGTTTCTTGAATCAAAACGAAGTGTGTACAATTCCCTAATGAATAAAGAATCCTAGAATCTTCTGACTAAACACAAATAAAGACCAAGCAGGTTGATATTCTATATTTAAACAGAGTATCACAGCTTATTGGTCACAAGTTGAGTTCATATATATTGAGCTTAAATCACTCAATTTACCTATTGCAACAGTAGCCATAGCGGACCTGGGGTGCACTGACGGAAGTAAGACTGCCAAACACAGACGCCACCGGTCCCTCCGACCACCACCAGAAGTTAAGGTGGGTTATGTGTCTTGCCCAAGGGCACAACAACTTGGTTCAGAAAATCCTGACAGATCTATGTCACACCATGGATGTAGTCTTGGATGAGTACGGGGGGGACATGTCGGTTATGGTTTCAGTCAGTCAGTATGTTAAGTTAGAAGTTTATGTTTGTTTGTTTGTTTGTTTGACCTCTTTTATGAGCTCGAGCGGTTTTTGTGAGGATATTTTAAAACAAAAAGGAAATTAAAGAGTCTCTATTTTGGGAAATTGCCTGTGTTCCTCCACTCATTTGGCTTGATCCCTCACATCCACCCAAACACACTTTCTCCAAAGTCAATTTTTGTCCCCTGCACTTTTTATCGTCCAAAAACAATATTACGCTATATTAAATAGATGCTGGTTGAGCACTAGGACCGAACAACCGCTTGTGCTGAAGCCTGTTTCCCATCAGAACCATCCATAAGCTCATCTACTGGCTCTGCTGATACTTGCTAACGTGTGATTGGCCGTTCCTGCCACCTGCGTACTTGACAGTTCTGCATTCCTGACATTGTATAAAAGAGCCTCTAAGCTGTAGTTTTATACATACTGGTATTTGTTGTATACTTACTGTAAAGACCCCCCCCCCCCCCCCCCAAGTCAAAACTACATCCATGCATCACATTAACACTTAAAGCCATATTCTGCAACTTTTACATCTTAAATAATGTCTTTTTGAAAGGTTTTGGTGTTATACTATCATCTATGTTCATTTTTGTAGCTGTGAAAATGTTATGGGGTTCCACGTCTATTTACCACACCATACAGTTTTTGAGCCGGATGCACAGATCCACCAAAGAAAGCTAGAACATCCTTATCAGAGGAATCTAGGCAAAGAAAAAGACCACGATGGAGAAAGAGGAAAGAACAGAGTTAATATTGGGCCGGCTTTTCCTTGTTGGAGAGCTCTTGAAAGAATGGCATGACCTAGCCGTGATGCTAATGGATAGGTAAGTAAGAAATTATTTTACCGGGGTTATTGTGTTTGATCGGGCATTAAGTTGTTTTACGGTACTGATAAAAGTATTCATTCAATGTGTGAAGGTGGAAAACCTTTTTTTTGTCTGAACCATTTTACTGACTCAGTCTCAATGTTAGCCTCAGAGGCTAATGTGATGCTAACGTGTAAGAGTCGGGTCTGTTGGATCAAGCTGAAAACCCAGCGTACACGCTGTGTTGCAGTAAACAAGTCAAACATCTCGTCTCTTATCAATGCACCACAAGTCAGCTTTTAACTTTTTATTAGTCCTGTATTTTTTTGTCTGATTTTAATTAGCAAGTTCTGATAGACCAGGTGTCATCCACGTTGGTCCTCAACAGCTACTGTCCTGCATGTTTTAGAGACATCTCCGTTCCAACACATCTGAATACATGGAATGAGTCGTTGCAAGAACTTTGTTAACATTGATCACAGCTGAAAAATCCTATCAGTCATTTGATTTAGCTGTTTTGAAGCCGAGATGTTTAGAAAACCTGATGGATAGTAGCTCTGGAGGCCCAGTGTTGGTGACACACCTGACGTGACACAATGAATCTTTGACAATCGGTTAAATTGACATATTTTCTAAGGTATGAAACACAGCAAGCAACTTCTATGCCAAATAAGAAAAAAAAAATGAAATAGAAGCACCATCACCACCACCACCTGTATCAAGTGTTACAGAGGGGTCTGGGTATGTTTTGTATTTTTCTCTCTCTATTTAGAACATATGAAAATAATGTTGTGATTTATCAATATCATGTTGTTAGACCATTAGAAATTTATCTGATGTTGTATTTTGTGTTTCTTTTTAAATCATGTATTTCAATAATACATTTTTAACTAATACATTGTATTATTTAGAGTGGAGGAGATCAACATTTCAGACATTCAACAGGTGTGCTCTCAAAAAGAAGTAGGTGTGTTAGAATCCAGGTCAGTGTCACTTTCTTGATCTGCAGTATCTACTTCATGATTATAGCTAGCACACCAGAAAAGTTATGCACACTGGTTTTATTTGAAGTTGTAAGATTTCACAAGTTTTTTGTGCAGTCTTCACCAGAACAACAAGTGGTTTGGAGAGTGTCCAGAACCACGTCCTAATGTATGCTGGGAAGCGGTTTGCATACAATCCATCAGTATACAAGACATGGACGTTGCTTGCTGTGATGCTATAATCACCACAACCACCGACCTCCAGCTCACAACTGTGACAGAACTAGATGTAGGTTTTAATTTTCTAAAAATTTTCTATTTTTGAGGCCTCATTGTAATATTTTTGAATTTGGTTCCAAACATGAAGTCAATTTCTATTCCAGATACCGGCGGCACTACAACAAGAAATCTAAGAACTGGTGTGTCTACACTACAAAGGAAGCTAAGCAGTACAGTTACAGTCCACAACTGCAGAAAGCCATTGTTCAGAAGCGAATGTCGAGTGGAGCTGGATTTCCCAGGGCACAGACTCTCAGACCAGGTGATCCGAGACATTCAGGATTGCTTGTAGCAACAACTCCACCACCCACAGGAGAACTTGTACGGGTACATGTTTCTAGGGGAGATTGTACCCCCAAAATAATAAAGAACATTGAAATTTTTACTGATGGTGTTCTTTTTTGGAACTATCTATTTTACATTTTCAGAGTTACTTACAATAACAAAAAAATATTTTTAATTACTGAAAAGGGTATGCAGAACTATGGTAACAAGACCCCCACTTTAGACAGCTAGACGATCCCCTCTAAATCCTGTGTAGTGATCTCTGCAATCAGGGAAAGTACTTCTGATCCTCCATACGCAGCAGCTTGGAATCACAACCCTGTTCCCTTGTCCGAGACGGCCGTGCCGCCAGAGGACAAACTGTCTGCTCGCTGCATGCCGGTGCTGACGTTGTTCGACACCAGGTTCCTGGGCATCATCTATAGCGAAGATGTCGTTCCAAGCTGCACGGGCTAGCCTCGACACTCCATCTGATATGTAATAGACCATGAATGCCATTTTGCTAATGCAGTCATCAGGTGTCATTCTGCAGCAAAGCCTCTCTCTGTCACTATCCATCTCCCTGCAGTTGTTGCAGGTGAACCAGTGTAAGTTGTATTTGTTCTGATTGAGGAGTCTGGGAAGGCTCTTGCAATGCCAGCACATAAAAAAGCAAGCCTGGCAGTCTTGACATGACTGTTTCTAGCAGCTGGTCTTTTCCTTGAGCTGACAATGACTGCATTTTGGCCTAGAAAGAAAAATAAACAATTTACTTGGTTGACGAGAATATTTTTTTCCTGGGGTACAGGATAGTTTACCTGCATTTCAACTTGGCGTGTGTCCTGAAGATTTCCCAGTTGTAATTGTTTGTCAGGATCCAGGTCTACCGTGAACCTAGATCCTCTGCTTTTAGCCCTTACTGCCCTTCTCCCTCTTCCAACCCCTCCTCCCCCCGCCTCGTCCTCTCCCTCTGCTCTGCTGGGGGTTCTGAGGATGAGGATGTAGAAGATGCCATTAATACCTATCAGAAGTAAAAATTATGTAACCCACAGCTTTATTAAAGAAGGCATTTGTGTTTATATTTGAAATGTGAATGCTGTTTGTCAACAAATTTATACTTGTCACACCACTACTAAATGTAAAAAATACATTACTGTGATTTATTCAGCACACCATAAGCCTAAAACTTTTGTCACTGTTATAGTTAATTAAATACTACTTCTCTTAGATTATTTCAGTACAGATTGTCATTATTCGACATTTTCATGGACATACTCTTTATGTGCTTCTGTTAAACAGTGCAGTTTCGCCGCTATTACATTACCAAATGATTAAAATAAATTGGTAAGATTAAAATATTAACACTGTGTCACACCCTGTCCTGTCTCCCCATTTGGTTCAGCCTGTCTCCCTGTTAATTGCTCCCACCTGCCTCTCGTTTCCCAATCACCCAAGCACCCAGCCCTCCTGTATTTAAACCCCTCCAGTTCTTTGTCTCTTGTTGCCTCATTGTTTGCATGTCCCGTGTGTCTGTGAATAAAATCCCTCTAAAACGTTTCTGTCTGTCTGTCTGCCTGCCTGCTAGTGATGATGATGTGAAGCCTTTTGAACCAACAAAGCTTTACAATCCAATTGTATTGAAAAAAGGTTCAAGGGTCAATGCTTCAAAACTCTGTGAGGACATCTGCTGGTAAATGTTTGTATTTCATTGTATTGTCAGCCAATTCTACTGAAAATGAATGGTGTATTGAACTTTATGGACAAATAAAGCATTAAAAAGCTTCCTCAGGATCATATAATAAAAGTATCTTGAATTTGAACATTACATTAAATATACTAAAATTGCTTTTCTTGGTGTGAATACTTGAAATGAAACAATGTTTATTTTTATGGGATTCGTGATGAAATATATCTAATTTACACACATTAACATTCTCTACATATTCAAATATTTTACTTTTCACATTTCTATTGGATTATTAGGCAGGAATAATTAGCTCAATTTATGTATCTTTTTTAGAAATAGAGTAACAAAATGAAGATTAGAAAATTCACATAAGGATAGGACATACTAAATTCCATTACACGTACAACCAAACTGAAAAGCTCATCAACTATTATATTAATTACCAATAAAAGAAGAAAAATCATACCAAACTAGATTTTAATTTAATTAAAGGAAAATGACAGATGGTCTAAAAGATATAGCCCTACAATATGCACCAAGTATTACTACTATAAAGGTAATTTACTAGACTAGACCAAATACATTTTCAAACCTTATTTGGAGAGATTAAATTGAAATGTTCCCACATCTCAGAACGCCCTCTTTTTGCTACAGGATCCATTTTTGCGACTCGGTGTTTAATCACTGAATCCTGAATCCTGAACCGTCAATCTCAGGTCATACAAACCTGCGCCTCTCGGTTTGCGTTGCTTTAAATGTTTGAAACAACGTACGAAGCGGTCACGTGGGTGGAAGGGCGAATCGAAGCGTCGTTCTCATTGGTCACGTGACTTTCAGTAAAAAAATCAAGCTCCGACACAGTGCTTTGTTCCGCGGTGGTTCGTTTTGGTGATACAAGCTTCGAATCCTGCGTGTCACAGGTAACATCACTACTGCCTGCCTGCCTGCCTTCTCCCCTGCATTTGGATCCTCACCTCCGCCCCACTCACTGGCACGTCCTGACATACTGCACCTTGCTGCTCAACATTTTTTGATTTTTACTGATGATTTACAAGCTCAAACGCCGCCTCACGTGTTTGTGTTCCTACGCGAGTTGGAAAATGGCAAATGCGCGACAGTGACGTTACGCAGCAAGCCTGGAGTGGGCGACAGAGATCAAATATCCGCTAAATTGCGGAATGGGGCTTTAACATTCATGGACTCACCCATCTTGACTCACAACAGGAAAAGCTGTTGTTGGTTTATTGTCCAAGAAACAGCAGAGAACGTCTAGGCTAGTAGAAGCTAACCATTAGCATTAGAAACTCCACCACAGATTAGAACTCCTCCAAGCTTGTATTATTTGTGGGGATAAAACATCCGTGTCGCAAAGCAAACAGTCAGTGGTAGAGTCACGTTGCTGTAAGCCAATCAGAGACAAGATGTCAGAATATCAGGAAATAAGACTCCAAATCCTCACATCTGAATTCTAGGTCCTAAAGCAGGTGCACCAGATCTTTTTGTCCCAAGAGTACAACTTACAAGTCATTCATTCCTACTCGAGACCACTGTAGGTGCTTCAGCCTCTGTCAGTGTGTCCCAGGGCAGCTGTGGCTACAATGTAGCTCATCACCACCAGTGTGTGAATGGATGAATGATGATACACTGTAGTATAAAGTGCACTGGAGTCCTCTGATTCAGAAATGCTCTATACAAGTGCTGGTCATTTATCACTTGAAAATATGAGTAAAGTTGATCTTTAAAATTAAAAAGAACAATGAAAGAAGATAAAAAATATTAAAGATTAAAAGAGCGACTAGTGAAATTTGAGTTTCATGCAGTAGCTTCATGGGCAGCCCTGAGTATTGTTTCAATGACACCACTCAAAATCTTTACCAACACTAGAATAGTTTCACCATTCAGCATAAAGCCAGCACACTCACCGTTCACACTTGGAACTGATAATATGCGAATCCCTTATAAAGTTCCCCTTTATTAATTTTTGTCAGTGAGGATTACTTTTCCAAATTCACCATCTTTGATCGCTGACCTAACTGATTTTTCTGGTCCTCACCTCTATAGCAGTAAGCAGAAAAAGATGTCCAACTTGCAACAACACAGAGGGTCATTTGTATCTGTCAAACACGGTAACTCTTCATTTAAAACGAAGGAGATTCAGTCCAGTTCATTCAACTTCTCCTTATCGGTGTCAAAAGGATCACAACACCTTTGCTGACACTAATAAACACTTAGCAATCAGACGTCCTGCAGATTTATGATTCACAATGGTTTTTAAAGCGTTTAATGGCTTTTTTCTTCTATGTGAGAGATGAAACTTCACATTTTACTATATGCAGAAAGCTACATTCTCCTGGCGATGATGCAGTTAATATAGATCAGAATATTAGTCCGATCCAAGGAGGTTTGGCTGCAGCTGTGTGGAGGTTTTGGACTTTAGACGGGACACCTTTGGTCTGCTGATAAGACCAATTGAGCACCGCGACGTCCATCAATAGCCTCTGTGAGTGAATCCTGCACCGACAGAGCCCCTGTGTTCTGAAAGGTTTCCCCCTCTGTGCAGACATGGAGGAAGCAGAGCAGAGCCAGAGCAGCTGGGCAGGCCGAGGAGAATCAGAGCTTGTTGGGAGGCTGGCAGGGGAAGATGGAGGGTAATTGGAGCACAGTGATATCCGCCATCTTGGCTCGTTACTTTAATACCAGCTTTGATTGAGGTGAATGGGTCCATGAAGAGCTGTGGTGGAGCCGATAAACCTCGGAGGGCTCGGCTGGTGTAGATAGACTCTTGGCACTGGTGGGAAGACTTAGCTTCCTGGAGCTGAGAGTGACCTGGATCTGCAGGACGGGCACCTGGGACTCCAGATGTCTCGGGAAGGAATCTCTGGTGGCATCTCTCAACTGGCATCAGAGCCCATGGTGACATTCATAGCTCAGTCTGGCGTGACTGAACTAGCAGCGCCGCGCCAGCTTCCTGTCAGCCCCCACATATCTGGCTGAGTGAGCACTGCTGGAAGTGGCGCTTCTTCCGCTGAGAAAAAAACCCAAAACAAACAAAGAAACGCTGCTGTGCCTTTTCCTGACACCAATGAAATACAGGATTTGTGGTATCAGTCGCAAAACACAATTTTTGAAGATGCCACAGAAATACAAAATGCGTTTCTTTAACCGCGGCGGCTGTGAAGATTAGAGCGGCTTTGAAAAATCTGTTTGCTTTTAGTGCATGGTAATGTTTATCAGAAATGAGGCTGCATTAGGGACTGCGCTTCCAAACTACAAGCACAGAGACAGGAAAAGGATCTTCTGAGGATGCTCTAATACCCTGCAGGGTAGTTACATCTGAATACTTTTTAGCCTCCCTGTAAGAACAAATAAAGTGGTAACGCTACCGTGGAGTCAGGAGGAGAGAATTACACAGCGAGCGCAGAGCAATGATGTGAAACTGTGTTGTGATAATTGTAATCCCCCCTCCCCACTGAAGGCTTTTACTTCTTGACAGGCATTCCTAATCATTATTTTTTCTACAGCAAAAATAACTTAGAAAAAAAATTTGGTGGTAGCTCATAAACGGCTCAGCAGTCTTTCCCAGAGCAGCTCAGTCAACACCTCCCATTGCTGCAGCTCTTCAGTGTGCCGTCATTAGTGGCTGTTCTCTGTAAAGACACGTTTTAGAGCCGATCACACACACGTTGGCTACAACTCCCAACCTCATTTTTACTGCAGCGACCATTTTCTTAACATTCCAGAGCTAACCTGTTCAAAAGGAAGCGCTTAAAGATGGACCTGAAGCAACTGATCCGTGTGGAAGAGAACAGCCTCAAGAGGGGTTTAATGAGAGGTTCACGCTCTGTTACCTGCCTGACAGGATCCATACCCCTCACTCACCTTGTTTGCCACTCAGGTGTGTGTGTGTGTGTGTGTGTGTGTGTGTGTGTGTGTGTGCAGGCTGTTAATTAGCAGAGCTAACCAAATCATTTTTGAGGGAAATACAAATATCTAAAATGTTATTTTAAATTGTAACATAGAAAACTTTGCTTTTGATAACATCTTTGATGTCTGTCAATGAGCTTGTTTTTATTGAACATACTAAAATGTACATGACCAACACACAATGCCTCTGGCACCATCTTGGATGGTGAGCAGAGGTAAACTGTTGGATTTTGTAGTTTAACTCATTTTTAAGCTATAAATGGTGTAAAGAAGAATAAAAAAAAAACAGATGTTCCATCCGGAGAAACTTAGCAATGATGCCAGGGATCAATGTTTAGCTAAGGTGTCCAGCAAACATTATGGATCCATACGACCTGAGGGCTAACAGCTGGAGAGCCGATCAATAAACGCTTACACGTCTTTTAATACTTTCTGTGAGGTGTGAGGTAGCCAGTTCTGTCGAACATCCTGAGCGAAACCCAAACTGTTCTAGATGAAGAAACTGATTTTTAATCCAGGAAATTAATCAGCTGCTCGGCCTCTGACTTCTCAGTAACTCTGGGTTTGGTGTGTAGAGTAGTAACTGGTCTTTACTTGCTAACTGGGTCAGAGGTTTCACAATTTGTCCTTTTTTGGAAGATATAAGGAATATGGGTTAGAGTTTACAGCACATCCCAGATAAGACTTTAGATGTTGTTTCTTGGTTGATTATGTGAATTGTAAAATGGTCACCTGTGTCAGTAACTGGAATACCCGTCAGGTTAAAATCTGCTGCCAGTTCTTCTACTGATCTGCTGTTGTCCTCGAGGCCGACAGACCAGGTTCACAGAGGAACCATTTCTTATTTGTTATTTTTGAAAAACAAATCACTCATGACTTTCACATGCAGGCTAATCCACCCCTACTTCCTGCATTAGCCACCAATAGAAAATAGACGGGGAAACGTTTGAATTAGCAAAACCAGTCAGATGTACATCTCTCTGTGAACTAGCATTCGTGGACTCACCCATGGAAGGCTGTTTGTCGTCCAGGAGCGAGCAGAGCACGTCTCCGCTAGTAGAAGCTAATGTTAGCATTAGCAACTCCACCGCACAGCAGAAGTCCTTCAGGCTTGTGTTATTTGTAGAGATAAAACATCAGCATTGCAGATTAAACGGAGTATGTGTTAGAGACACTGTTAGCCAATCAGAAGCGAGATGTCAGAATATCAGGAAATTAGACTCCAAATCTTGCCGTCTTCAGCTCCGATCTACTCTGGCTCACTTCAGCTTCCCATAAATAACAGATTGTTGTCTCCCTAAAGACACTTTGACGTCTTGAGACACATGCCAACCATCATATGGTCAGTTTCCAACACCTCTGCTAATGTGACCCTTATGTATGAAGTAGTTGCGCCCAAATGCCACTTTGAGACTGTCAGCAATCATCTGTTGCATTTCTAACAAAAATAAAGCTACAACTCTTAAGTTGTTAGTAATTTCATAATAAGATGCAAACACCAAGACTCTATTTAATGGTTTGATTGGATATTTGGGTTTGGGATTGTATCTGTGCATCCAAAGGAAAGGTCAGTTTAATAAAATGTTTGAGAAATGCAAATATCTCCATCATCCCAACCTCTAAGTGCCAGTAAATGTACAGCACACACTCAGCTTAACCTTCGTCCTCAATCTCCCTTCATACGCGACCACCTGTGTTTGCTGCTGTATTCTCCTACCGGCGAGAATGAAGCCAAGGTAAAGAGATTAATTCTTTGAAGTCAGAGGGACCAAACAGCGGGGTGATTAATAACACCCCTCCATTACCCTCTCCACACAGATGGGATGTCAGGTTGAAGGTTGATGGAGAACAGCACGGTGTGCGGTATTACACCCCGTCATACAGATTAGAGTTTGGACTTTAGACAGCACCCCTAACACCTTTACCACACCGCCTTCCTCTATTTATATCCTTCAGGTATCCTCCTACCACTGTCAATGCCATTTGTCACTGCTGAAAACACAGGTGGAAGGAGTCTTATTTTTGTTTTTGAGTGATTTATGAGACGCTCGCATGTGCTTGTGGTTTGTCCTTTGATTAAAGGTTTCAGAGCAAAGCACACCATCTTTTTTTTAACCAAATTAGTTTAAATTCATTCTTTCATTCATGAGATTGGAGCAATTTAAAGCTTTAGAAATAAAATGGCGCCATCAAAGCTGCTATAGGGAGCCTACGTCTCCTCCCCTTTCCGGTCGGCTCATGGGTCCCCGGAAGAACGAAAAAAAAAAAAAAAAGAATTCAAGTCAACGGGGCTAAAAACGCAATTTTCTAATCCGCTTTGCCTTACGCCCTGGATCGCACATATGTTGTATTGCAATTTAAATGAAAAGTAATGATGGGTGTTTCAACCACGCCAGTCACATACTTTGAGATTTAGCAGCTTGTAAAAGTTCATAATTAGCATGACTACACACCAAAAACTGACATGTCGCATATATGATGTCACCACATCATCTCTCCACTAACATAGCTGCTACTTACCACATGACCAGATTTATGGCGGTTCTTTCCTCCTGTGGGAAGTTTGCTGAACTTACAGCCCTTTTTTCTTAGTTTTCTTTGGGTCTGGTTCGATTTCGTGAAGCGCATTTGTAGTCAAGAGTCATTTATTGTCATATTCTCCACATGTGCAGGACATACAGAGAAATGAAAAGTCCTGGACTTATTTTCACACATAACCTAAAATATCGTCCTGTCCCCCCATTCGAAAATAAATGCCTTCTTGGTATCAAAATGCAGTGTTGGGCAAGTTACTTCAAAACTGTAATGCATTATTTATTACTTGTTACCCTCATTTTGAAGTAATTCATTACATTACAATATTACTGATTTTAAAATGTAAGGCATTACACTACTTTTGAATTACTTTAAGTTACTTTCACCAAAACAACTTCAATATGAATCTGGTAATCTGATGCTCAGTGAGCTCATGACATATATGTGGAAGGTGATGTGGTGTCTGAGCTAGGATTGCTGTTAAAAACAGTCAGATATAATAACAGTGCTTTAAAATGATTTTTTATTAAATAAAAGCAACAACAATCTGTACTCTCAGCATGCTGCCATCTTATATTAACTGAGCAGGGAGTGAGGTGGTGGGGGCTCCAAGTCTATTTGCCTTGGTCCCCAAATGCCTTGATACGGCCCTGGATGTGGGACTGACTTCTGGGGGTGATCTGATTCTATCACATGTATAAATATTTAATGCTCATATATTATTGCTTTTCACTGGTAAAAATGTGTATTGGGGATAAATCTACCTACTTTTTCCTTTTTTTCTTGATTTTATTTGAATAATTTCCTGCCCTTTCTCTCTCTAACCTTCCTGCATGCTGCATGTTTTCTCCGTCTTCCAGAAAAAACAGTTTCCTAGACTTCCTACTTTCTAACGATCAGCCAGAGGGATCTTCAGATGCGCGGCGCTCCAGCAGCAATGAGTTGAAATCACCGGGGCACAGATTATGAACTCAGCTGAGGCAAAGCACGTCAGAAAAGCACAAAATACCAGAGAATATACGCTGATATGAACGATCGCAAGTGAATTATTTTGTTTTAGTGGAGCGATTTTGTGAATGTTGCAGCGGCCGCGTGCAGCTGCAGCTGAGCCGTTACCGCTGCGTCCTCTCTGCCTGCAAAGCTGAGTCCATAAATGACGCAATATATGCAGATACCGGATCTTTCTTCGGGTTTCCCGCAATTTGAATTTTTAAGGAACACATCTTGATTCTGGGTTTAAAAATGCATTGTAATCACCGCGTTACTGACAATTGTACCGAGTAAATATTACCATTTTCTTTCCCTGTAATGCCTTACATTACCACATTACAGCAAAAAGCAATGCATTACAGTAATTAATTACTTTTGTACCGCATTACTCCCAACACTGTCAAAATGTGTCTTTAAAATTCACCGACACCGTATGTGAAATCCATGGCTCAAAACAAGCGGAATTAGAAAATAGCGTTTTTAGCCCCTTTGACTTGCACTTATTTTTTCATTCTTTCGGAGACCCATGGTGCGAAAGTGACTTAGGCTTCCTATGGCGAATCTGCAAACAAGCTACGTTTTGAAAGCAGACACGGTCAAGGAATACTTCCCCCGGGTATCTTCCCTGGTTCCGCAGCCTCTGGAACTAGAAACACGCATAGCCAGAGGAAACAAGACAACGCTAAACACCAGCCGTTGTTTTCTACATCCAAACGTCTTTTGTTGTCCGTGACTTCAAATGGTGTTTTTCTCTTTGGGACTCTGGTAGCTTGTCCTAAAATTGAAGTGTGCTGGTGAGGGTTCTCAGTAATCCAGGCCATGGTAACCTCCCTACCCCCCCGAGGAGTCGTTGATGTCATTAAGTCTTATTGTGTTAGAATGCTTGTTTTTATTAGACGCAGGACAGAAATTGTTTTGGAATTAGGTTTAGGGTTGCATTGTAGGTGCTGAAACCCAAAACCTCCGCCTCTGTTTAATGTAGGGATTAGCCAACTGATATTATTGAGCAGAGAACCTCTCACACCTGTGGTGTTCTGTTCCTAATAATGTGAGCGTGAGATGAATGGAGGACTCGGGGAAGTGCGGAGGTGCAGCGATTTGGTGAAGCAGACAACCGCATGGCCCAATAGTTGCTTTTGCCCTGAGACTTGTTATTGGTGGAGGTTTTTAGACAAATGCGAGAGAGCTACTTATTTTTTGTTTTGTTTTTGTAATCTCCACGACATATTTATAGCTTTACTATGTTAGACTGATTGTCCTTTCAATATAAGTTTTATTAATTTTTATTTATTTATCGCCTTTAACTGCTTTTCCTGTTCTTTTAACCTGCTTGTTTACACTGTTTGCTGTATATACTGTCACGCTGGGTAATTAAACAAAAGCTGGACAAGTGTCAGAAGACATCTTATAGGAAGCATTTTTAATTTATGCACAGCAACACAGGCAAACATGTAAAAAGAGCAACAATTAACCTGATCGCTTTCTAAAAGGAAATGATTACAGTAAATGTGATGGGACTCGCTACGCTCCGTCTGAAGCCAAATTAATACTATCAAAAGTCAAAACCATAAGTTTTTTCTTTTTACATAAAATATATAAAAAGTACAATGATGCAGCCTGTGATGAACACTCCCGATCAATCGCCAAAATGCACACATGAAAGAATTTTTATCTTTTCAAAATAATGTGTTCTTTAAACACTTGAGACATTGAATAAATGTGTCCTTTTTTTTAGAAAATCTACAGACATCGAGGCATCAAACATCATTTTCTGTACAAAAACATATGAAGCTCCTAAAAGAACAGAATAAATGTCACATTTACATTGACGGCTCGATCTTTTCTAACTGCTAAAGAAACAAAGGAGAAGGAAAAAAAAAACATGAAGGGTCTTGATCGCGGACTTCAAATATCTACATCCTGACTCTACGACTAGGGCGTGGACGTTGATCCATCTGGAGTTCACTGCATCTGCAGACCAGGATGCTCCACCAACCCAAGAAGAGCAAATAAACCAAAACACCGCCAGCGGAACACGGGAACGCGATCCGTCATGCAAAACGAAACAGAGAAAAACACATCGGATGAACTCATGCAAAGCAATTTGTGGTCGTTTCCCCCATTGTTACAAACACGTCTGTTTCAGAGGCACCAGGAAAAAAACAAAAAAATTCCAGCAGAAGGGAACGCTTTTCCAACGGTGTCTCAGCAGAGTTCTCCCTTTGGAAAATCCAGTTGTCCGTTTCTCAGAGAGAGTCAAAGCAAGATGCGACAGTTTTCCGAGCGTCCTCCAAGGCACCTGAGAGGAAGTTTCTCTCTGTCTGCATCACTGAGTGTTTTCATCACCAGCTGCCACTGAGTCTCGAAGCGGGACGATCCCAGGCATGGTTCCACGAATCTCGATACAAAGAACAAAGAAAAGTCTAAATGGACATCGGGGTAGGGGTCTCCGCTGTGGCATGGAGTTTAGGGGTTAATAGTCATCGTAGGTGTTGAGGTCGGTGAAGTATGCGTTGGTGTAAGTCTTCCCGGTGAGCTGTGGGTTGAAGTACTTGTTTCGTTCCTCCAGAATCAAATTATTTTTGTTGAAGGCCTGCAAAGAAGAAAAAAAAAGGGAGTAAGTCATTCAACACGGAGCGTTTTGCACCAGATAGATCAAGAGATTATTCAGCCCGGATGGCAAGGTGAAACGTAAATTCAAAAGAGCAACATAAATCAATGGAAGAGGCCGCTCGGTGAATGAAACATACATTTCACAGAGCAAGGTCAAAGCATTTGCAAACAGGCTGGAAAAATGATAAGTCACCACAGGGCGAAATTATTTTGATGCACATCCGAATGTCCACCTCTGTCATCTCTAATACCCGGCATCAGCAGTTTTTATGGCCCTCGGATTGTTGGTCCTTCAGGACAATCGGAGCCATAAAAATCGATCAAAAGAGAGTCGCGTTTCTGTTAAACAATAAGGAAGAGCCACGGGGGCGTCTCCTCTGTCCCAGCGCAACACCATAAACACAGAACGGACTTCAGACGCGCGGCTCAACACAACATCAGCAATTTGGCAAATAGACGCGCTCATATCCAGTCTGTTGTGGTGGAACGTGTGATGGGAGTCCCTCAGGGCAGCATAAATGAACACTTGATGATGATGCTGAATTTACAGCTGATGGATGCTTCCGACTGAGACCGATATGGAACAAGTGTGCCGAGCAAAAAAACTACATTCTGCTGCGTCCTCATTATGTGATTTGTACACAAAAGGAGAGTAATCGGCTCTCCTGCAGCACTGCAGACAGTTATGTATCTCTGCAGGTGGGCCCTTGGCTGCTTTTAAACAGCTGTGCAGCGATGCTTGTTAGCATCATCTACTGTGCCTTTCCTCCTTTAAATGGCTTTAAGAACGATTACGCGTTGGGTTTTGTTGCAGTAGACAGAATTTGCCTTAACTTTAAAGTGCAATTAGTGACAAAGAGGCAACAGAGGAGGTTAAAAAGCCAACAACACGATGCGTTTTCCTTCTTAATCCATCTAAATTAAACAATCAGCTAAATGCAATAAAACATGGAAGACAAAAAAGAAGCATGCAGATGCAAGCACTTGTTTTTAAAGAGAACAAAAAGGGAGGGGTGCACTGCCTTCTCACAAGCGGGGGGAAGAGAAGGAAGTCGATCATGATGGAGGGATGAAAGGGGGCTGAGCAGAAAAAAACAAGAAACTAGAGTGCTGTACTCCAACCTGCCACACACAGGAAGTGGAAGGGCAGGGCACGTTGGGGAAGAGGAAGTAGTAGTTGGGGGGAGGTCATAGAGCTGTTGGGTTAGGGGGTGGAGACGCGGGGATGTCGTAGAGGTCAGAGGTTAGTAGAAAATCTCCAGTCCACGCATAGACACCCCCATGTTAGCAGAGAGAGGCTGGTGCATGGTGGGGTCGTCCAGAGGCAAGAGGACCGACACATCTGGCTGCAGGAAGGAGAGGAACGGGCAAGAGTCATCCTCAAACAAACACTGATGCTGGAGCCTTAGAAGATCAACTGTATAAAAACCATGGTGAAGCGGAGCTTTATAGCTGTGATCGTAAACCAAACTCATGGAAGTCTTCCAGGAAATCTGGATTCAATGTGTCTGAAATACTGTGCAAAGCAATAATGGCTAATGTGGCAGGAAGCAAACACCTATAAAACACAGTGACGGGCCTTCATCAAAAGAGGCATACATTATACAGGTCCTTCTCAAAAAATTAGCATATTGTGATGAAGTACATTATCGTCTGTAATGTACTGATAAACATTAGACTTTCATATATATTAGATTCATTACACACAACTGAAGTAGTTCAAGCCTTTTATTGTTTCTAATATTGATGATTTTCGCATACAGCTCATGAAAACCCAAAATTCCTATCTCAAAAAATTAGCATATTTCATCCGACCAATAAAAGAAAAGTGTTTTTAATACAAAAAAAGTTAACCTTCAAATAACTGTGTTCAGTTATGCACTCAATACTTGGTCGGGAATCCTTTTGCAGAAATGACTGCTTCAATGCGGCGTGGCATGGAGGCAATCAGCCGGTGGCACTGCTGAGGTGTTATGGAGGCCCAGGATGCTTCGATAGCGGCCTTAAGCTCATCCAGAGTGTCGGGTCTTGCGTCTCTCAACTTTCTCTTCACAATATTCCACAGATTCTCTCTGGGGTTCAGGTCAGGAGAGTTGGCAGGCCAATTGAGCACAGTACTACCGTGGTCAGTAAACCATTTACCAGTGGTTTTGGCACTGTGAGCAGGTGCCAGGCCGTGCTGAAAAATGAAATCTTCATCTCCATAAAGCTTTTCAGCAGATGGAAGCATGAAGTGTTCCAAAATCTCCTGATAGCTAGCTGCATTGACCCTGCCCTTGATAAAACACAGTGGACCAACACCAGCAGCTGACATGGCACCCCAGACCATCACTGACTGTGGGTACTTGACACTGGACTTCAGGCATTTTGGCATTTCCCTCTGCCCAGTCTTCCTCCAGACTCTGGCACCTTGATTTCTGAATGACATGCAAAATTTGCTTTCATCCGAAAAAAGTACTTTGGACCACTGAGCAACAGTCCAGTGCTGCTTCTCTGTAGCCCAGGTCAGGCGCTTCTGCCGCTGTTTCTGGTTCATAAGTGGCTTGACCTGGGGAATGCAGCACCTGTAGCCCAGTTCCTGCACACGCCTGTACACGGTGGCTCTGGATGTTTCTACTCCAGACTCAGTCCACTGCTTCTGCAGGTCCCCCAAGGTCTGGAATCGGTCCTTCTCCACAATCTTCCTCAGGGTCCGGTCACCTCTTCTCGTTGTGCAGCGTTTTCTGCCACACTTTTTCCTTCCCACTGACTTCCCACTGAGGTGCCTTGATACAGCAGTCTGGGAACAGCCGTTTGGTTCAGAAATTTAGAATAGAATAGAATAACCTTTATTGTCATTGCAACAAGTACAACGAAATTAGATGCAATCCCCGTGCTCGAAATTGAAAACAAATAATTAGATTGAAAAAAATAAATTTCTTTCTGTGTCTTACCCTCTTGCTTGAGGGTGTCAATGATGGCCATCTGGACAGCAGCCAGGTCGGCAGTCTTACCCATGATTGCGGTTTTGAGTAAGGAACCAGGCTGGGAGGGAATCTTTTGCAGGTGTTCAGAGTTAATTAGTTGATTCAGATGATTAGGTTAATAACTCGTTTAGAGAACCTTTTCATGATATGCTAATTCTTTGAGATAGGAAATTTGGGTCTTCATGAGCTGTATGCCAAAATCATCCATATTTGAAATAAAAAGGCTTGAACTACTTCAGTTGTGTGTAATGAATCTAATATATATGAAAGTCTAATGTTTATTGGTACATTACAGAAAATAATGAATTTTATGACAATATGCAAATTTTCGGAGAAGGACCTGTAGTTTTTGCACACCTGGAAAGTGACTGCAACATTTGGTTGTTTAGGCTCACTGATTGAGAGCTGGAGGCAGAACGTGCTCACGGAAGATTCCTCATTTGTTATCCACCTCCTTTTGTATCTCCACACCGACTGTCTATACTCGTATCTGCCTCCAACTGCAACCGCACTAACTGAATTATGCTCCGTGATCCTGACTCTAATTGCGTGACAGATGAACCCTCCTTACACCCCCCAAGAAATTACATTCAGAGGAGTTTAGCTTGGAGCCGAAGGAGCTGCTCAGACTGTAACGGCTCAACAAAACATTTTCAGATATCTGAAGTTATTTTGCAAACTCTCTGATGTGGGGAAGTCTTCATCTGAGAGTATGCAGCCTTAAATAATGCAGGAAGTCACATCCCGGGCAGAATGGGGATATGGAGACCATACTTGGGCAAAAAGGAAGAACCAGAAAGTTATGTATATAACATAATAAGACACAAAGTTGGCTTCACCTTTTGGCTTTTATCATATTTTAACCAACATGTGCTTTAGATTTAAAACAAATCTTCTAAACCAAACACTTTTGGGCTTTTTTTTTTAATTGTTAGAATGTAAAAATGATAAATTCTTACTATCTTACCCGTTGTAGGCGGCTTCCTGAGTGGCCTGTGTTTGGAGAAACAGTTTGTTCTTCAGGATTGATGAGCTAATGGTTAGTTTGAGTACATCAGAGACCAAAGTGGAGGGCTAATGCCTCAAATTAGCCTGAATCCTGGAAAATTCCCTGCAGCTCATGTAACATACATTTTTAACCTTTACTTTGCTACATGCAGTGAAGGACTATAACAGCAACAAGTACTTTATTAATGTACAATCTTTTATTATCTGTACTTTACTTAAATAATTTGAGGCCTGCTTTTTACTTTTACTTCACTATATTTTACAGCTCACTTCCTCTCTGCGGTGGACCACTGTTCTAATGGTAATAGTACTTTAATTGGTATTTGCCCCTCCCCCCTGGTTTGACAGCACACTTCTACACACACTATGCACAGAATTAAGTGTTAATTGAAAACTTTTACTCTTTTACTTTTAAGTACATTTGAAAATGCATTCTTTAATATTTTTTGTTCAAGTCAAAATTTCCTTAGATATTTTCACTTTTACCTTTATCTGTACTTTTACCTAAGTAGAAAAATCAAGTACTTCTTTAATCACTGGTTACATGGATTCTATGGCTACTAGCGTAAATACCACCAGCAGCTAAAAAGTTTGGCCCATGCGGTGGATCAAGAGGTCATGTACGGCTTCTTAGCATTTCTGTGAAGAATAACCGCATTATCTGTAAAAAGCTGTAAAATTTTAATCTAGAAATCTAGACCATCAGTTGCCAAAGCTAAATGATTTAGCTCTACATGACGCTCTATTGGAACCTCTGCAGTCCTGGCTACTCAAGTGGCTGGCCAATCCCAGCACTCCGTTTGGTGGGCCAATCACAGTGCTCTATCAGTTTGGTAGGCGGGATGCTACTGAGCCAAACTGAGATGGTGATGGCTTTGGCATCAACTTTTGACTATTTAGACTTGGGCTTTTGTTTGAGCCCAGAGCAGATCGAGATACTTAAGGTTATGTAGAAAAACGATGTGTTTTCACCGTCGATGGTGCATGGCAGACTGCCCGTTGACTGATAGTGTCCAATAGCATGTCTGAAGGACAACTTTAGATCCCGCCCCACAACAGAGCCGTCATTAGATTGAGGCCAGACTATATTTTCACACACATAGGACGGCTTGCCAGGCTAGTAAAATTTGGGAAACAGGAGAAATTTTAAGATGAATTTGTTTTAGGCTGGCAGGTGGACTAGCCTTTAGCTCATCAATCCGGTAGAATGTGAACTATTTGTCCAAACGGAGGATGTTTAGGACAATATCTACAGTTAATTGTACTCAATTAACCTTTACACAGAAACACTTGAAAATATATGGAAAAATCCCTTTAGGAGCTTGAACTAATCCCACCAAAGCAGACATTTTTAGGGTAAGCTTCCTCTTTTTCTCCTTTCACCTGACAGTGAGGAGCTCCAGGTTTGAAGCTGTTGCTGCTCTGTCTGCGGCTAACTCCAACAGTCTGACGAAAACTGGGCTAAGTGTGAACGAAAGGTAAAAAGACATCCCAAAGGACGAGTAAAAACGGGTCAAGATCTGTTCTACTTTAGATATGTTATTGCACAATTGTAGACAGGTAAAGAAAAGCTGGTTAAAAGCTTGATCACTGTCAGTTTTCTGCCACCGAGTTAAATCTCATTTGGACTCTACACAGACTATTGACCTTCATGCAGCCAGAACCCATTCAAACATGATTAATACTAATTGGACTCCAAAATGAGCTGATAACAGGAAACAGACAGATTCTGCCTACAGCTCTCATTTGAGCACATCTGTGTGTGGTGTGCATCAGATTAAGCATTTTATTCATGAAAATTAAAATAAAAAAAAGTTATTTCTTTGTATTCAAATTTATATTAAGCAAACAAAAGACCATGTTCTGTCTTATCATGACGTTTTTGTGTTTCAGTTTTCAAAGTGTTTGTTATTTTCTTTTGGATTCAATATAAAAACGATTAATCTGAGCAGAAATTTTAAGAATAAGCTTTGGAACAATGCTGAATAATTTTAAAAATGGGCTTTAATTTTCTTTTATTTGGTTAAAAATCAAACTAACTGAAAAACATCAAAAGCTACACAGCAAATCGAGGTAAAATAAAATGTGTTTGTCAGAATTAAAACAGCAATTTGTGAAATCAAGGATGCAATTTAAAAAGATCTCGATTAATTCTGCCACAGTTCTTTTTAAAAAAAATGCACATTGGCGCCATGAGATCGTCAGCAAAAAGTCATAAACTGCTTTTATTTTAATTTTTCCTTTTAAATTGCAAATTGGCTTAGCTAGATGTGCAACTGAACGAGTCAAGAGAGCAAAACTAAACTGTCATTCTACCTTATTTGCTGTAAGACTTCTCTTCTTAGATTAAAGAAAGCATTCAGGTGACGCCACGGCGGAGAAACACCAATCAGCTGAGTGTGCTCTGATCTATCAGTGAATACCAATAATCGTCTTCCCTGGCTCTCACACGGCTCACTCTCTTCACTTTAGGATGCAATCACACCGTTTTAAGATCACCAACAGTGTTTTAGAAGAAAGCAGCATTCAAGCACTGAGACAGAAGGTACTGACACACACACACACACAGGGGGGGGGAGAGAGAGAGAGAGAGAGAGAGAGAGAGAGAGAGAGAGAGAGAGAGAGAGAGAGAGAGAGAGAGAGAGAGAGAGAGAGAGAGAGAGAGAGAGAGAGAGAGAGAGAGAGAGAGAGAGAGAGAGAGAGAGAGAACAAATGCTACCTGTTCTGTAACCAGTGTCGGTGTGACACAGGAGGTGGTGTGACAGTGACAGTCGTGCAGTAAGAAGTGTGTTTAATCATGACTGACATGAGGAAAAGAGGCTAACTATTGCTCACTGCCTTGAAGTAACCAGCCTGAGGCCACGTACACACGTAGCCGGGTATCCAACAACGGTTTGGCCCGACATTCACATTAAAGTCAAGAAAAATTATGCAGAAAAACTATTCTTTCTAACGGAGGATGGCGGTGCTTTTACTAAGAATACCATGGTGAAGCGACTCGGCTAGCCCCTGCCTTTTAGGTTGTAACACTTTAAACGTGAGGCAGGAGGCTGAGGCCTTCCCTGTAGCAAGCAGGAGGCAAGCTGCTAGCGCTAGCACTGACAGCTCATTGGACAGCTGTCAAGCAAACGGACACGCCCCTGATTATTACTGATCTCAAGCCTTAATTACATCTGAACAGCAGCATTACAAAGATTCACCCCCCTCAGAGTTGTCATGAACTATGCAGCCTGAAACGTTTTAGGCTGAAAACATACTTATTTCTGCTGTGAAGTTGGCCTTTTTAACATGGAAGTCAATGGAAACGTGCTCCTTTCTGGAGCCAGCCCCTAGTGGATGAGTGGGGAACTGCAATTGTTGTCATTTCTGCTTTAGCTTCACTGTTTGCCCCTTGGTTCACACAGAAAGACACACAAAATTTGGGAACTACTGCCACCTACAGGCTTGGTGTGACTATAACTGTTTTTCACAATGCTCTGAATTTTTGTTGCTGAAACCAAGGTGGTGTGGACCCAAATTTTTGTTCTAGGCGGGTGCTGGAGGACATTTGGTTTTAAAAAACCCAGCTACGTGTGTACACGGCTTAAGATAGACATTATACAAACTTTATCATATCTGGGCATCTGTCCAGCGGGAACCCAAAAAAACACACCTTGATGGCCTCCACGGAGTCGTACTTGTCCAGTTTGTTGATGTGGTTGGTGATGCTGGTGTTGAGCGGCGCGGCAGAGATGGGGTGGATGACGGTGGCATCGTGGGACTGCTGCTGGTAGCGCTGGCAGTAGGAGTAGACGAGCAGGGTGACCAAGCAGCCGAGGATGGAGCTGCTGAGCCCCACGGCTATCATGTGGAAAAGGTTAAAATCTGGAAAGAAAAAAGGGAAGAGGGTGTGAACAACAGGCTGGGGGCGATTTAGAAAGCTGACTTAACTGAAACAACTATTCACCTAACAAAAAAGCCCTTCAGAGCTGTTAAACATGAATATTTATTACTTCCTTTTCTAACTCATAAAAGAAAAAAATGACAACCCAGGTTGGTTCAGGTCCACTTATTTTAGCCTGGGCCGGGTCTCCGGGACAGTTTAACATAAGGTGCATTACCTGCGTGAGCGAGACCTTGCCATAATAATGATGAAAGCTTCTATATTTTATTGCTGCGTTCAACATTCTGCAGGCAGCTGGAAACTCTCTGTGTGAACAGCAAGTCATCTGATGCTTCATCTAGATCAAGAATAACTTGTGTTTACAGAGCTGCCGGTGCCAATTCATGCAGTGTTTGTGCAGCAATGTTTTCCTTAATGATGGCGTTTAATTAATCACTTATTTACTTCATTAAAATGTTGTCTTGTGTGTATAAATTTCTTATCTACAGTGTAAGTGCATGCGTCATGATAGGAAACATTCAGCTTAATAAAGTCAAAGGGACATGAGGTGTTCCTGGATTGCTGTTAGCCCTCCAGTCTGGACACATTTCATCACTATTTCTCCAAACTGAGGTCATTCAAAGAGGGCTTCTCACAACCTTTCCACAGAAGCTTATTTTAAAAAAATCTAAATGTGAAAATTTATTTTATACATAATGGGTTGACCCCTGCAGGTGAGGTCAAAGGTCAAAGGTCTGGCCTGACACAGACAAATGACATCAAAGAGTTAAAGACAATTAAAATGTAACAATACCTGGAAGCTTTGATGAACTTCCCTGGAAGTTCCAGCGGTCAAAACGGGCTTAATGAACCCATTAAGCAGCAGTGGAGCCAATTATAATGGGCTATAAAAAGTTTCCAGGGAGTGTTTTTGTTACTAACATCCAATTATCACGTTTTATCATTTGTAAATGTTTTACAGGAGATGAAATAACAGGATAATGCAGAGAAGGAGTTTGTTTACTCGGAGTAAAAGTTTGTGCACTGCTACCCAAGTTTGCATGCTGCTGTTCAGGCTTGAAAAACTACCTCGTTAGCCAGGTGTGTTATTCCAGGTGTTATGCTTTCTCTCTCTCTCTTTACACATACACACAGCTACACATACAGACATAAATTACCTCCACAGCGCCTCTCCTCCTGACTGGAGCGTGCAATAGAGACTTCTAAGAGAGAAAAAAGAAACAGAATTTTTTCACTTAAAAAAAAAGCATCAGACCTGAAAACCCTCTACATGCACCCCCACCCTTTACACGACGAATTGTACAACTGGAGGTGAAGATGAAAGCTGCACGAAACAGATAATCGTTACAAATCCGTGAGGTAATCAAAGCCGTGGCACCTGGAGTGGTTTATGAAACGTATCAGTTCTCATTAAAAGGAAATGAAGTACAAGACGTTGCTAATGAACCGTAATGGACTTCCTTTCCCATAAAGGTTGGATGGATGGAACGATAAAATGGAAAATGGGTGATTCTGTACAGATCTGTGAATATTTTTTACGAGTATTATGTCCTCGCTAATTAATGCAGAAAGGTTATAAATATGTGTTTCAGTCAAATGTTTATTCTGTCTGAATAATTCATTACCTCACCTTAGATTTATTTATGATCATCGGATTTGGATTTTGCAAAAAAAATAAATATAAAGCTTTGTTTTTCTATTCTTGGCTGCATGATGTGAAATGTCCTCTGTAAAAGGGAGGAGTTTAGCTTAGATTATAAGATCAGTGTCCTTTTTGTGTCTCGCATTGCTAAGTGTCAATAAGGAGAAGTGAGCACATGTCGGTGCTAATGGTGAGAAAAGAGAAGCGTGTGTGTACGGCATACAGGAGCATTTTCTCTACTTTTCACCTTTTTATTAGGACTACATTTTAAAGGTGCATTATGTAGACATGAAGTAAAAATGACATTGTGTGGTAAAATTTGGTTACTGCAACCACTTTAAACAACTCTGGAGCGTTGTGCCATCCGTCATCAAATTATAATTGCAGGTTCTGCAGTATTAGCTCACAGGAGACATGGCAACCTCACACTCACTGATGATAAACAGTTACGTCCCTCCTTCCTTTGTTTTGAAAGGAGAAAAACTGACGATCCCAGCTGCCAGCTGGATATGAAACATGTTTCAGTATGACTTTCCTTGCAAAATGACTGAAACATTAGACTCTTGGGATTTTCTCACTATAATCTTACATACTGCACCTTTAAGTTTTGTGCTTTGGGAAGGTGCACAAGTGGGAGGATTTCTGGCAATAGCTGTTTTACATGCTGGTAGTTAATTTAAGGGCTAGCTTGTAGCTTTTTCTGCTTGTCTCCCGTCAACAAAAAGTAAAAAAAGAAGTACAATTATGTTTTTTTAAATAGCATCATAGTGGAGCCTGAAGCAAAGAGCAACATCCTGAGTGAACATCTGCACAGCCTACACTAGTTTGAGGGAGCTAAAGGAGGCCAGGAAATCACAGACTGATGGTGACCTGGCTTTGTTGAAGCTGGACTTGTAAGTAATAATATTATTTATTCAACAGTGTGGATCTTTTTACTTTGTGGCTTATTTAGCATCAGCTGGTTCATGTTGGCGTTAGCTTGCTGTTAACGCTAGCTATAGCAGGTGGCTTGTTTATGATAGTTATAATTTCACCTTCAAGGCCTCTCTCTGTATAAGACTACAACAGCCAAAAATCTAGAGAAAACAGCATATTTCACTGTAAAATATCCATGTGAAAATTAAAAGTTGTCCATTGGTGTTGCAAGTAAAAAACTGTTTAGAGAACAGCAGGTTTGCTTTCAGCTACCAGTCAGAGGCAGGTTTCCATTTTCCGTTTGTTGGTTGTGGTGAAGGGAGTGATTTCTCCTAACAAAATGGAAATGCAAATTTCAAGACCTCACTGTGAACCTTTGATACAAACGGTGTGTGAAGGCGAAACCTCTGATTACGTATTCAGCACAAACACACTGGAACTGATTCTGAAAAGGAAACTGAAATGTGCCTTAAAAATTAAACAAATTGGTGAAAATCACATGAAACGTGATTAAATTAATAAAAAACTTTGAAAAATGGTTAACTTTAAATAGTTGTATGGTCTATATTAAATATCTTTATAAAGTTTTTAGCACAAAGTCCCTCTTGCGTTAAGCGATTTCACCAGTTTTATTCTTGACAGTTTCAGTACCCTCCTGAATGAGCTGTTTCTGGTCATGCCCACCAATCCTCTGATTGGCTGCCAGGGTTCCCCCCAGCGCTTTATAAGCTTTGCTTGGCCACCCGCCAGGCTAACCATCACGCCCCGCCCCCTCCCCGACCCTACCGTTGTCAGCTGACACGAACGGCGCAACAAAACTAGAGCCCTCCATCAGCTAATTCAGGCAAGAAACAGCAGTGGAACGTGTGCATTCCCCCCCCCCCCCCCCCCCCCCCCCGCTCTAATGGAGGGGCGCTGCGGAACGGAGCGCGCAACCCCCCGACAGCCGAAGCCACCAGGCTTAACTTATTTTCTGAGGAAAACCCTGGGCTGCTGTGAACTGAGAAGCTCTAGTATCTGGGAGAGGCTTGGAATAGCAGTAGTAGCTCCCTATTGCATGTGAGAGGTGGTTCTATTTGAATTTTCCTTATTGTGACATCACAAATGGGGACTTTTTGAAACAGCTCCTTTTAAGCACAATAATCCTAAAACCAAACACTGACAGAAAGCAGATGAATGAGTTATTTTCAAGTTTGCAGTGTTTATAGAGGCAGTAGAGATCCACATGGCAACACAAAGGTGAGTTTTGCATAATATGTCTCCTCTGAAATATTACAAAGAAACAGTCCAAATAAGAATAAATGCAGTTCACAGTTTGGTGTTCAGATAAAAAAAAAAAAGTGGGATTATGGGGATTATTTATTTAGCTTTAGTGCAATTTATCACTTCTTTTTTGGGGTAAATATGTTTATGCACCCCTTAAAGTGTCACTGAGTGGGTGTGCAGCAGGCTCCATGAGTGGTTTATCTCTTTATAAACTCAGTAACATTCACTGTAGACTATTTTACTGGCTTTAGAGTCTAACAGGAAGTAATGCACATTTCTTTTATATAGAAAAAATACTAAAAACAAGCTCTCCCACACACGGCAGAAGTAAAATCGCCATGGTAACACAGATGCCAGAGAGCACTAACAAAAATAACTTTTCACAGAGTAGGTAAAAAAAAAAGTTATAAAAATTATCATTTGAGAAAAATTCAGCTGCATTTGTGAGTGTTTCTCATTGTGTTCATGGGCGTAAACTTGTGCATGGACGTCTGTGATGTTAATGAGGATTTAGAGTGCACCGAGACTGCTTCATAAGTGTGTGTGTGTGAGTGTGTGTGATCACCTGGTATAAAGTTAGAGTCTGGAGAGCAGGGTCGGGTCTCGCTGCGGTTTCCTGAGCACTGGTTTCCAGTCGGGAAAAGCACATCGCAGTGGCGCACGCGCAGCTGGGAACCGCTGGAGTCACAGTGGGACCACTCAGACCAGCTGGACCAGCTCTCTAAAAACAGCAATGACAGCACATCTCACAGCCTGTCGACTTTGTGTGTGTGTGTGTGTGTGTGTGTGTGTGTGTGTGTGTGTGTGTGTGTGTGTGTGTGTGTGTGTGTGTGTGTGTGTGTGTGTGTGTGTGTGTGTGTGAGTGTGTGTGTGTATTACAGCAAATGACTCGGTGTGTATCAGTGATGCATGGATGCCTTTTGAGGTGCTGGGAGAAACTAAAGAAGAAAAGTGATGAATGTGTGATAGATTAGCAGTTGTGTGTAAGAGCAGCTTTTGACAGTGTGTGTGTGTGTGTGTGTGTGTGTGTGTGTTTGTACCCGGACACGCCTGTGTGTTGCATAGAGCCTCCTCTGTGTGCAGACCCAGGCAGATGTCTCCTCCGTAAGCTGGAGGAGGGTTGCTGCAGGACCGAGTCCTCATGTAGTGGCCCCCGCCACATGTTACAGAGCACTTGGACCACGAAGACCAGCACGACCAGCTGCCGTCCACTAAAACCCATCACACCAGAGCCAACTGTTAATGTTTCCGAAACACACTTCCTGCCCTCAGCGTGGGTCTCTGTTTTGTTCCAGAGCATCTTAACATTCATTGTTTATGTAACTAGACCACCTCAAACACCACAGATCTCTCATGCGGAGTACCTCAGGGTTCTGTGTTAGGCCCAGGCATCATCTTCAGCTAACTTTTCCAAATAAAATAACAGAAAGAAGATTTAAGTTTATCAAATGTTGTGGAATAAAGCTACGCCATTTTAGGTGAAACTTCTACAGAATATTTTACCTGAATTTAAATAAAGCTAATTAACTCTGAGCTGGAGGAGCTGAAAGCCTCCAGTGTCCAGATCATCATCATTGGTGAGTAAAAAAACAACATAATTAGACTAATAGCATATTAAAACATTAATTTCTACGTTTATATGTGAGGTGTTTCTGCTTTAGAAAGGGAAAGTGTGTTTTTACTCTTAGCTTTTTAAGCACTTTTATAAATAACTGGATGTTCTGTGTAACTGATACACCTTTTGATTTTTTCCATGTGGAATTTGTTAGTATTCGGAGATTTTTTTGTCATTTTTCTCATGAATTGATGAAGTTTTAATGATCCTTCCTACTTAAGAGACATTTTAGGTTTGAAATAAGGGAAAGTAATAAAACACTCAATCCAGAATTCTATCAGATATAATCTAAAATCAGATATAATCCAAAAATTTATTACATTGGAATAAAAGATTTGACCTTTCTTTTAAACATGACTCTGAAGTTTTCAGTGACTAATTAGGATAAACAAAGCATCCAGATGTGTGCGTTCGTATCTCTTTCTTTTATATAATGTCAGCTTGAAGTGCATTTATGACACCATCAACACTCAGAGACAGTAAAGCAGAAGAGTGAGAAATGAAAGAAGAGTAAGACGAGCTCAAAGATGGATAAACCTTTCCCATGAACCTCAGCACAAGTAAATACCCGTCTCCAATCATCTGTTTAAAGCCTCACTTCATTGTAGGAGCGAGAAATCCTCGTCCTGATTCCTTATAAAAGACCTGAAGCTGGCTGGCGGCACTAAACAGGTAATTGAAGTTGCCGAAGCTTTTTGTCATCTCTGTGTAATTTCTCTATCGCGGAGTGACACATCAGTCGATTCTTGGCACTCGATGAAGGATCGCCTCTTCTAAGGCGCAGACGCAATAAAAACACAAATTCATTTGTTTCCAGAGCAGATGGATGGAGGGCACAACATCTCCCCCTCCCCCCATTCCTTCTCCTTCACAGTAAGCTAACACTTTGAAAGAAAAAAAAACAACAATTCGTGATTAGCCACAGGAGCATCACAATCGGTCCAGGGGCACAGACTGCTGCCAGCCTCAAAATAATATCTCACTTCCAGAGGGGTGCTAATTGAGCACGCATTAGTATTCATTGCTACTCAGGCTGGGTTAAGTTGGTTCCTTTGGGGGACAGGAGTGTGGAGTTGTTCATCAGCACACTGTAACTGTGGTATTATTAAAGTCAACATCCAAGAATAGGTGTACTACTTCATAAACTCATGTGTGACTTTACTGGAAAGCTGCACTAATCTGTCTGAATGAAAGGTCCCTTTCTTAATGTTACTTAGTGCATTATTAAGCATTAATAAACAATAAAAGTGTTGTGTGTATTTTTTGGGGCGATGGGGGCAGCACATACATAAATCATTGCAAGCAAGCGGTATGTTTGTGTTGAGTAAGACCTTGTCAACGGAGGGCCATTAGGGTCAAAAATCCCTGGGAGCGCAATTTTCGAACAAGTACTTTGTGAGATCATTCAACCTCCAATAAAATCACATCAGACTCCCTTTCATCACTGGCAAAGAGGTCTATCATTGGCCATACAACAATTTTTGATTGGCCAAAGCACTCTGTGTTTGCAGAGACACTGGACGGACTTAGCACCACTCCTGTGACGGAGAAAAACTACAAAGATACCGTCGACTCAAGAACGGCGCTTGTTCGAAACGGCTTTGGCTTCAACTTTGAATGTTTAAGACTTGGGCTTTTCTTTGAGACATGAGCAGATAGAGGTACTTAAGGCCTTTATTTAGAAAAAAGATGTATTTGCTTCATCTAGGTCATCGCTGGTGTATGAGGGACTGCCCTGTTGACCGATTTCTGGAGAAATGAATACGTCAAGTTTGTGGCTCTCATTGGTCCTAGTGCAACTGAGTGTGGAGACCGTGAAAGACAACTTCAGATTCTGCCCCTTTACTGACGTCTGTCTATAGCCCTTTTCAGACTGACATTCTGGAATATGTGTGGACAATTCAATCCGGGTTTTAACCGGAACTGTGTTTTCAGACACACCACTTTTGTACCGGAACTTGTCCTTTCGGCTGCCTTCACACGGCAGGGAAAAGTTCCAGATGCCGGGGGGGGGGGGGGGGGGGGGGAGAGATCTAGTGCGGCGGGCGTACATGCGTCATTTACTCAAACATGGCAGACGAAGAGATAGAATTCCTCTCACTGGTCGGACTTATGTTAAGCATAATTCTGCGCACACGAAGACGCACAAGAGACCAGGGTGATGAAGCTCAATGGTTAAAAGGAATCACGGAAGCGGTGTGATGCGCTCCTTCGCGTGGAGACAGTACCGTAGGAGGCGAGCTGCCATGGTTCGCCGCATGCTACAGGAGCGGGCTATCTAGGTGCGCACAGCGTCCCCCGGTCCCCTCCTCCTCCCTCTCCTCCCTGTCCGGAACTCGACCTCACCATTCTGAAGCAGCCACCCTGTCCGTAACAAGTCCGGACCTGTTACTAGGGGCGTCGTCCGGTTAAATTACGGAAAACGTTATCCGGATGTTTGTATTCAGACACAAAGGTCTTACGGACAGAGTCCGGAACATTTTCGTTTTTCATGGCCTGCCTGAAGGGGGCTTATGAGTCATGGTAAGACTTTATATTTGCATACATAGGATGGCTTGCCAAGTCTCCTCTAAGGAGAAAACAGATCCAGGCCTTCCTCCATGGACGGGGGGTTTGATTAATAATCATCTGAGATAGAGACACACTTCCCTGTTTGTTGGTGAATACCAGGTGGTCTTTGTAGCTAAACTAGGAGCTGGATTTCCATTTAGACAGCTAACTCATCTCGTCAAACGGACTATTCTTTTAATTAGAAAGCTTCCTCTTGCCTTCTCCTGCCAGACGAGTGTTGAAAATACATCGTCTCGGGGCTTTTCACAACAGAATAAGGCCTCCCGTAGCTGGCAACATAATTACACAGCAATAGTAATTACACACTAAAGCGCCGCTGGGATTGTCTCTTTGATTCTTGGACTAAATTGGGGTCTTCGTCACACCTCTTATCTGCAACGGATTTCTTTTGAGGGCTCAAATGAGTTGGTGGGTCATTTGTCGCTGTGATTCTTTATCTGATAGTCAAGAAAGGACCACGCAGCTTAAATGCAGAGTGGACAAGCGTGTATTTGTCTAAACTTGCCATGGTATTGACTTCTGATCGTGTAACTGGTCTTATCTTTGCAAGTCCTCTGTTCATTGGGCAAAATTCAATTCTTTTTTTTTCTTTAATCCAGCTGAAATAGAAGAGTGAGTACACCTTCTATATTACGCTCACCTGGGCAAGGGGTGATGTTGCACTCCTGGTACTCCTGTGCTGGACCGAGGCATGTCTGACCTCCGTACCGGGGCTCGGGGCTACTGCAGGTCCTCTTTCGGCTCCGGATTCCTCGACTGCAATCTCTGCTGCACTGAGACCAAGAGCTCCAGGAGGACCAGCCGCCGTTCACCGTGTGGCCTGAGATTCTCCCCAGACGGAGAACTTCACCTGTCAGAAACAGACACACAAAACAAGACGGTTAAAAATCTGTCCCCAAGACGTCCAATGATAGCTGTCCTCTATTTCTCGCAGCTTCAGGGGCTTTTGCTCTGAGGGACAACAAAAGAGCAAAGGGTCGATATGAGCTGCTGATTAAAAGAGGAGGAGGCTTTTGGATTTTGTTTTTCTGTTATTGCAAGAAAAATGAAACCACAAATCTTACGATTAGTTTGATTAAATTATATTATTTATGCATAAAATTATCATAACAATGGTTCATTTATTTTGAAAAAAGGCATGCTTAGTTTCACAATTGGTATGATTTTATGGATTAAAATGTCTACTTTGTGATCTTAGATTACCATTTTTGACATCTGGCATAATGGCTGACCTCTCCAAGCTACCAAGTCTGCACAAATACACACAAATTGCTAAGAAGTAAAAGAAATATTATTTCCTTTCACACATTTCTTCAGAAGCATTCAGAACAAGAATAAGGTGTCAGCTGTGATGATTGTCTCTAATCTTTTGTTTCCACTGTTAACAGAACTGTTATTTCTGTGACACTTTATCATCATTTCAGTAAAACAAACTTTAGTTTCTCAGAAGTAAAGTGGCGCATTATTAGCTGTCACTGACAGCATCACCAATGCAACTACACAGGAAACAGATGTCACCCGTTTGATATATTATGAACTCTGTGCTTCATTTTGTGTCTTTACACTAAATCTCTGAATAGGGAACATGTCGGAGTTTATAACCTTGTTGTAAATGATTATAATACCAGTTAAGTATGCTGTTTTGAATTTAAAGCGATCCGCTCAGATATTTGAGGATTCGTGCTCTCTTAACAATCCTTTATCGTCGTCCCCTGCTGATCATGTTGTTGCTCGTTGCCATCGGCGAGGAGGACGCGGACGACATCGTCCTCTGATGCCCGAGAAGGAAGGAACGCCACCAACATCGGCAGTGCTCGGAGGAAGGCTACAGCGTTAGCTGAAACTTGTCAGCAAAAGAAGGTAAAAACAAATCTACTACGCTGTGTTTGGAAAATAATTAAAACAATATACATTTTTATTTAATTCTAGATGGCCACAAAAGCTCTTAAAGCTGCAATAGCAAATTTGGAAAACAAGTCAGCTTAAAACATTTTTTTCATGCCTTTTAACGTTCTTAACATAGTAGAGCTATAAATAAATTGTAGAGACTCAAAAGACAAACTGCTTAGTGGTTCTGTTGCATTTGTCTAAAAACCTCAGAATGAAAACGTCGCACTTTCCTGGGTTCTTCGTTCATTATGCACTCGCGTATTTTATAACAGAACTGGGGTTTAACGCAATCTTCATTTTGTCCGGCGTCGCGGGTTTCCGGTTCCGGCAGAAGGGGGTGAGTGTTCCATGACTGTATTTGCATTCATGTTCTGTAGATTTGCCACAACAACTTTAAAAAGACCAAAAAGTGGCAAAAACGATCCAGTTTTACAGGTACTGAGCTACAGTTTGATGGGTTAGTAGCTAAGGTACATTCAGTTATACTATGTCAGAGGCATTCAATTCCGAGCCTGGAAGGCCAGTATCCAGCATGTTTTAGTGGTTTCTCTGCTCCATCACACCTGATTCAGTGGTTGAATCTCCTGTGCAGCAGCTCATCAGGCTCTGCAGAAGCCTGTTAATCACCTGCTGATTGAAATCAGGTGTGTTGAAACTAAAACGTGCCCTCCAGGCCCAGAACTGAATACCCCCGTCTTATTGTTTTGGGACAGTTTCTCAGCCTAAAGTTTCATAAAATAATTAAATAAATCAAGTGAAAGTTTTATTAATTCGGTAGCAATGAAAACAAATGTTGAATTTTGTATCAATGATATTTTTTGCTCAGTCTTGATTTCAAAACTGCCAAAAATGGCCTCATCTTATAAAAACAACAGTGTTTGATGCACACAGCCTGCTTGTGTCACCACTTCCTAAATGATCGAGAATCGCATGCATTTAGCCACTTTTTCAAATACCTGGGTGTCTCTGGATTGAATTATACCTCATAATTAACATCACCATCTGCTTAACATCCTGGCCACATTGGTGGAACATAACCAGGCTTGCTCCTTCAAAAACTGTTCTTAGGTAGTAAAAGGGGAAGACACGTTTGATGTATTTCTACAAATCTGAATCTGAGTCATTAAGTCATTAAAATGTACTCCTCCTTGAACCGTCACCTTATCGTGGTGGAGGAGTTTGAGTGCCCTAATGATCCTAGGAGCTATGTTGTCTGGGGCACTTAGTGCCCCTGGTAGGGTCTCCCATGACAAATTGGTCTTAGGTGAAGGGTGAGACAAAGAACGGTTCGAAGGATCTTTCATGGAGGTTAAAACGAAGAGTCGGAGTACCCGGCCCGGAGGGTTACCGGGGTCCCACCCTGGAGCCAGGCCTGGGGTTGGGGCCCGTGAGCGAGCGCCTGGTGGCCGGGCTTTCGCCCATGGGGCCCGGCCGGGCCCAGCCCGAACCGGATACATGGGCTCGTCCAACTGTGGACCCACCACCCGCAGGAGGAACATGAAGGGTCCGGTGCAATGCGAATCGGGTGGCAGACCAAGGCGGGAGCCTTGGCGGTCCAATCCCCGGACAAGAAAACTAGTTTTTGGGACATGGAACGTCACCTCGCTGGCGGGGAAGGAGCCAGAGCTTGTGGCAGAGGTTGAGCGGTACCGGCTAGATATAGTCGGACTCACCTCGACACATTGCATTGGCTCTGGAACCCGAGACCTGGAGAGGGGTTGGACACTCTACTTTGCTGGAGTTGCTCCGGGTGAGAGGCGGAGGGCTGGGGTTGGCTTTTTGTTAGCCCCGAAACTCTCTGCCTGTGTGTTGGGGTTTACCCCGGGGGACAAGAGGGTAGCTTCCTTGCGCCTTCGGGTCGGGGAACGGGTCCTGACTGTTGTTTGTGCTTATGGGCCAAATATCAGTTCAGAGTACCCACCCTTTTTGGAGTCCCTGGGACGAGTGCTAGATAGTGCTCCATCAGGGGACTCCATTGTCCTGCTGGCGGACTTCAATGCTCACGTGGGCAATGACAGCTTGACCTGGAGGGGTGTGATTGGGAGGAACAGCCCACCTAATCTGAACTCGAGCGGTGTTTTGTTATTGGACTTCTGTGCAAGCCGCAGTTTGGCCATAACGAACACCATGTTCGAACATAAGGAGGCCCACCGGTACACTTGGTACCAGGGCAGCCTAGGTCGCAGGTCGATGATAGATTTTGTAGTCGTATCATCTGACCTGCGGCCGTATGTTTTGGACACCCGAGTGAAGAGAGGGGCGGAGCTGTCAACTGACCACCACCTGGTGGTGAGTTGGATCAGATGGCAAGGGAACATGCCGCGTAGACCTGGCAGACCCAAACGCATAGTGAGGGTCTGCTGGGAACGCCTGGCAGAAGAACCTGTCAAGACGGTCTTCAACTCCCACCTCCGGCAGAGCTTTGACCACGTCCCGAGAGCAGTGGGGGACATTGAGTCAGAGTGGGCCTTGTTCCACTCTGCGATTGTCGAGGCGGCTGTTGCTAGCTGTGGTCGTAAGGTGGCCGGTGCCAGTCGTGGTGGCAACCCCCGTACCCGCTGGTGGACACCAGAGGTTCGGGGAGCGGTCAGGCTGAAGAAGGAGGCCTACAGGGCGTGGCTGGTCTGTGGGTCTCCGGAGGCAGCAGACAGGTACCGGATAGCCAAGCGGGGTGCAGCAGTGGCAGTTGCCGAGGCAAAATCTCGGGCGTGGGAGGAGTTTGGTGAGGCCATGGAGAAAGACTATCGATCGGCTCCAAAGAGGTTCTGGCAAACTGTCCGGCGCCTCAGGAGAGGAAGGCAGCAACTCGCTCACACTGTTTACAGTGGGGATGGGGAGCTGCTGACGTCAACTGAGGCTATAGTCGGACGGTGGAAGGAATACTTTGAGGAGCTCCTCAATCCCACCAATGCGCATTCCGAGGAGGAACCAGAGCTGGGAGGCCTGGGGATGGACTGTCCGATCTCGGGGGCAGAAGTTGCTGAGGTAGTCAAACAGCTACACAGCGGCGGAGCCCCGGGGGCGGATGAGGTTCGTCCTGGGTATCTCAAGGCTATGGATGTTGTAGGGCTGTCATGGTTGGCACGTCTCTACAACATTGCGTGGTCATCGGGGGCAGTTCCTAGGGAGTGGCAGACCGGGGTGGTGGTCCCCATCTTTAAGAAGGGTGACCTGAGGGTGTGTTCCAACTATAGGGGGATCACACTCCTCAGCCTCCCTGGAAAGGTCTACGCCAAGGTACTGGAGAGGAGGGTCCGATCGATAGTTGAATCTCAGATAGAGGAGGAGCAATGTGGTTTTCGTCCTGGCCGTGGAACTGTGGACCAGCTCTATACCCTTGCAAGGGTGATGGAGGGGGCATGGGAGTTTGCCCAACCAATCCACATGTGTTTTGTGGATTTGGAGAAGGCTTATGACCGTGTCCCCAGGGGCAACCTGTGGGGGACGCTCCAGGAGTATGGGGTGGGTGGCTTTCTGTTAAGGGCCATTCAGTCCCTTTACCAGAGGAGCGTGAGTTTGGTCCGCATAGCCGGTAGTAAGTCGGACCTGTTCCCAGTGAGGGTTGGACTCCGCCAGGGCTGCCCTTTGTCACCGGTTCTGTTCATCACTTTTATGGACAGAATTTCTAGACGCAGCCGTGGTGTGGAGTGTGTCGAGTTTGGTGGCAGGAGAATCTCGTCTCTGCTTTTTGCGGATGATGTGGTCCTCCTAGCTTCATCCAGCTCTGACCTTCAGCTCTTGCTGGGTAGGTTCGCGGCCGAGTGTGAAGCGGCTGGGATGAGGATCAGCACCTCCAAATCTGAGACCATGGTTCTCGACCGGAAAAGGGTGGCTTGCCAACTCCGGGTCGGGGGAGTGGTCCTACCTCAAGTGGAGGAGTTTAAGTATCTCGGGGTCTTGTTCACGAGTGAGGGTAGGAGGGATCGGGAGATCGACAGGCGGATTGGTTCGGCGTCTGCAGTGATGCGGACGCTGAGCCGATCTGTCGTGGGGAAGAGGGAGCTGAGCCAGAAAGCCAGGCTCTCGATTTACCGGTCGATCTACGTCCCAATCCTCACCTATGGTCATGAGCTTTGGGTAATGACCGAAAGAACGAGATCGCGGATACAAGCGGCCGAAATGAGTTTCCTCCGTAGGGTGGCCGGGCTCAGCCTTAGAGATAGGGTGAGGAGCTCGGACATTCGGGAGGGACTCGGAGTAGAACCGCTGCTCCTCCGGATCGAAAGGAGCCAGTTGAGGTGGTTTGGGCATCTGGTCAGGATGCCTCCTGGACGCCTCCCCGGGGAGGTGTTTCGGGCATGTCCTGCCGGCAGAAGGCCCCCGGGGCGACCCAGGACACGTTGGAGAGGTTATATCTCCAATCTGGTCCGGGAACGCCTTGGGGTCCTGCCGGAGGAGCTGGTGGACAAGGCCGGGGAGAGGACGGCCTGGAGCTCCCTAGTTGGGATGCTGCCCCCGCGACCCGGACCCGGATAAGCGGAGGAAGACGACGACGACGACGACGAAAATGTATGAACAATATGAAATATGGGGACATATTTCTCATACATGAAAGGATGCATCGTCTCCAAAATGGAAAGATGAGATCCTGATGATTGAAAATGACTCGGCATCTCCAACTCCGACACTATGGGTCTCAATTAGAAAAACAATACAACTCCTCCTGACATTTTCTCTAAAGCAGGCAGGTGCTAAGGGTTGTGTTTGCCGATGATGGTAGGCTGAACCCAGATGTGGATGGAAGCTTCATCTGCTGGCAAATGTCCTGTGTTTATACAGCATTTGCTAGAGTTCTACCAACCCCCCAAGGGGCTTTACAACATGACAGTTATTCACACATTTGTTGTGACTAGAGTTGCAGCGATTAACCGGTTTCACCATAAACCCGCAACCCTCCAGTTACGGCGCTGGCGCTTTACACTTCCACCACAGTTGCCCTGGTATGATCCGTGCCCGTCTACGTTCCAACTGTCATCCGGAACATGACCACAACGGAATACTGAAATCATATAGCTAAGATGAGTACTCCTAGGTGGTTGAAGCATCTACTAATGATGACTCCAGGCCATCTTCCTCTGGAGGTTTTCACTTCTTCTCTCACTCAGAGGAGACCCGGAACTCGCTGGAGGGATAATCTATGCACTCTGATTTGGGAATGCCTTGGGATTCTCCAGGAAGAGCTGGAGAGTAGCATCAGGGAGAGGAATGTCAAGGCTTTCCTCTTAGAACAGGGATTTATTTCCCGTTACATAAAAAGTTAAATCGTAACAAATTTTCTTCAAACTCTAAAGAGCTATTTCTTTCAAACTGGTTTCAGTGGTTAGTGAGACAGAAACTTGAGCAACTTCACTTTGGGCATGACTCTGCTGACCAGGAACTGCACTTAACAGTTTTGTGGTTTTGCAGGTTCACTAGTGGGAGGTCTCGACCTGTTTTATGGCTGTTCGCTGTTTAATGTGCTGGTAGCTCATATAAAGGCTAGCAGTTGGCTTTTTAGCTCGTCGACCGTCAATGAAAGCACACAAAAAAAAATTCGCCTTTTTTGCAATCTTGGACTGGAAGTAAAGGTAAGAGATTAATGTGTTTAGAGGTGAAGCAAAGAGCTAAAACCAGAGTGAGCTAACTTCGCTAGTTAATGGGAGCTTAAAGAGGCTATGAAATCATAGACTGATGGTGACCTGGCTTTGTTGCTACTGGACTTGTAAGTAATATTTTTTTTCCAACAGTGTGGATTTTTAAACTTTGTGTATTATTTAGTATCATTTGGCTTGTGTTAGCATTAGGTCATCTTTAGCGCTAGCTACAACAGCATGGGGCAGGGTTGTTTACAACTGGTGTAACTCTGCTTTCAACCAGTAGGAAGTAGAAGCGTGAAACTTATTTAGTGTTGCTTTAATAATTTCACAGATGTTTGCAGATGTATCTTTTTATTCATGTAATTTTATGCTTTTAAAAAGGAACTTGCATTTAAGTCTTTATTTAATGCCTTTCCTTGTGAAGGAGTAATGTTGGAGAGTTGCATCAGTGCTCTAACTCCTGACCTGGATGCGACCCACGTAATTCCTCTGACCTGCACATCAGTTTGTCCATTCATCTCTCTCATGTGAGCACGTCCTTCACTTTCTGATCTTTTTCTAGTCAGAGTCAAGCGTCACCAGAGAAGTCCAGGAGGGCTCGGACACAGACTCCACCACAGTCAGTTCTGACAGAACATCGCCTGAACTTATCAGCCAACTTAAACCCAACTGAGCGGATCATCGTCTCCACCTGGACCACTGCTAGCTGCACGGCTGAAGAGTCTCCCATATCAGGTGCACAGATGGAATTCATTATTTAGCTCTTCACTGCTCATGTTTTCACGTCTAGAGAAGGATTCGGTGTAAGTGGAGGATTTCCAGTCAAACAAAATCAGCTCAGTAATTTGTGTACTCTCATCTGAATCTAGTCAAGTGGTGGATTCCTAATGAAATCCGAAACCCTAATTTCTATTAAGCTGTAATTACCAGGAGCATTAATCAGCTCGGAGAAAATGTGTCTTGTGTTGTGAGACAGACAGCAGAACGAGCCGCAGCTTCAGCCCGTATGTTTGAGTGAATAATAATCGCCTCACATGAAATTACTGTCAGTTCTAAAGCACTCTTCTAATGATTCACTCATTCACCTAACCGCGTGCTGTAACATTAGGACCATTTATCTGGTGCAAATCCAGATTCTGCACCTGTGCAGACAACTGTAGCATCTGGATCGTTGTTTTTGTATTTTAATTTCACTACCTCGCCTGCTTTTTGATTTTTCCTCTGGTATCCCTTCCTTCCTCTGTCTCTATATTTGCCATTTTGATGCCTTTTTGTCTCGCCTCCTCTCTTTGTCCTCCAATCTGGCCTCGCTGTTCTGTCAGCGTGCTCTTTTCACTGGCAGTCATCATGGCGCTGCTGCTTTGTATTCTCAGGGAGAGGATGGTGTGTTTACCCAGCGTAAATCCTCGACCTCTTCATAACTGCGGCCGACCTTGCCGGCGCAAAGGTCGGCTCACCCCGGCGTCATGCTGCCTTGAGCTCAGACAGGCCCATCGAGGACTCCGGGTCCTCGCTGTTTATCGATTCTGAAGAGGCAGTGGCACGGACAGTCCCGACTGCCACGGTGACCTACGTTTTATCAAACCCTCTGGGGCCTGAGAGGCTGGACCACCACTCTGAAGGCATTCAAGTGCTAATAATCAGCCTTTCGCATATGTGCACACAATCACACGTCTGTAAATTCACACAAAAAAAACAAATTTAAACACTAGGGATGTAAGAAAATATCGATAAGCCAATATATTGTGATTTTTTTCCTGCAATATTATATCGATATTTAAAAGCCATGTATTGAATTTTTGGAAGAATTTACATGCATTTGTGTATTTATTTTCTTTTGGTGCAATTCAAACGGCGACTGCTAATCATGTTATGTATCAGTTTGGACTGTTTACTGAATTTTCCTACAATAAATTCAGTCTAAAACAAATCGCTAATAGCTTCTGGCTGAATGTATCGCAACATATCGTGATATATCTCATCGTCTCCCCGTATCGTATTGCCAGAATTTCACCAATACACACCCCAGTAAACACAAATCATTGATTAAAACACTGCTAGTAATACATCCACTAGATTTGGCTCATTTTAGTTATACAAGCTTTAAATAAAGACAGCTCTATGGTGTACTTTGCATTTTGTGTGTGATGCCACTCAAGGGCTGCCCTCCTGTTGGAAAAACAAACAGCAAGGCGCTTTCCCCCTCAAAACAGGTAGTGACTGGATCTATTGATCTGCACAAAAGCCACATGCTGGCGGAGAGAATTCATCCTTGCTCTCCTGACGAGCTAGTCTCAAGTCAGACGAAGGGCAGAACATCCAATAGTCCCCACCGCAAAGAAACACGCAGATCAAAAACACCCAAATCAAACACATAAAAAAACCACCAAACAAACTCTCTTTTATGTTGAGCATACTTGTGTGTGTGTGTGTGTGTGTGTGTGTGTGTGTGTGTGTGTGTGTGTGTGTGTGTGTGTGTGTGTGTGTGTGTGTGTGTGTGTGTGTGTGTAAAAAAATGAAAAGCAGAGCATTTCTTAAAGGATTGCATATCACTCAATGCTTCTCAAGAACAAATTATGTTGGTGTTTTAATTGTTTTTGTGAAATCTTGAACATATTGTTTTGTCTTATGTCATACAGAAGAGCTCCATGAGCACCTAAAGTCTGTTGAAAATGGCACCAAAGCTGAGTAAAATATGCAGATGCAAGTATTCTGAGACTTCACGCATTTGCTGTGCACTGGAATCTAACAAACTACAGACACATGATTAAAGAGGGCCTACACTTGTTACTTCACTGCTGTGGTCTTTTATATGAGCCACTCTGTGGAACACGGCTTAAGCACTCCTGTGTCAGGAAGTAGAAGTTAGTCGGTGGAGAAACCGGTGGGATTTGGAGTGTTACTCATTATTATTCTTGATATTCGATCATTTCACCTCTTATTGGTTAACAGCAATGCAACACTTCCACTGTCTCCATTTGCTCTGCAACACTGATGTTTTATCTCTACTCTGTGGTTTATTTCTGCTCTGTTTACCTCGACTACAGAAGATTCAAAAGAAACTATTTACTTTCTTACAAGCTAAGCAATTGGAAATCTGCATGTGCCTTTTACATTGAAAGTGTCCAGGTGTTTTACAGGGGCGTGTCCAGGGAGTGGCCTGGGGTAGCACATGCCACCCTTGGAATCTGATTGGCCACCCCAGGTGCCACCACACTAATTTACCTTTAAATAGGCTTTTCATTGTCTACAAAAGGCTTGAGGGTAAAACAAAAAAGCATAACCATTGGTGCCACCCATGCACAAAGTTGTGCCTCACCTGGGCCACCCCATTTTAATAGATCTAGACACGCCACTGATGTTTTACGCTGCTTTTGTGTTTGACTTCCTGTCTGACCCGATCTGAAGTGCAAAACACGATGCGTCACCGCCGGTGGAAACGCCCCATCCGCTATTAGAGGCTAATGGCAGCATACTCCATTTCGCAGACGTTTCACGGCATTTACATTTCTGGTGGAAAGGCCCAGCCTGCATGTGAAACTTGGCGTGACAGATAGTATTTCATAAATAAGGTTTATACGTTTGTCAGTGAACCCCACCTTTAACAATGTAAGAAAAAAGACATTGATCTGAAAGCCAGCTCTGTTTAAAGCAAAAATCTCCACTTCAGAGACATTCGCTGTCAAGTTTCATTAACACACAAATAAAAGTGGATCAGAATGAGCGAGAGAGAGAGAAAAAGTGCCTCTTCCAGCATGTCTTACACTCTGAGCTGCTGCATGTAGACTTGCAGCTACTTGTCTTCCCCTTTTACGTTTCCCCGTGGAGGGACATATTCCTCTCACTGTGTGTGTTTCAGAGTCTGTGTTGCATCTTGTGAAATCAGGGGTTCCGGCTGTTTACAGTTTTCCCTTTATGACAGTATTTCCTGAGATCTGCCAAGCATTGGTCTACCCAGAATCCCTCTGGGGAGGCATTATCACGGAGGATCCAATTAAAGGTTTCTGAGAGCGCAATTAAAAACACAGCTCTGAAAATCATGATGGATCGGTGCACAGGAACACGGCGACTCAAACAGGCCGGTATAGGAATTTACCCTCATCGACCACTTTATTAGGAACATCTGTTTAATTTAATGCATCGGTACAACAAGGCCTGCATTGATTTGTTTCGAGGAAAAGGTAAATGAGTCTCGTGTAGGACTAGAAACCACAATCTCAGTGATTTAACTAACATTTTATACAACAGCAACACAAACTGACCATCATGAAACTCTTAATAGGAGACTTTCAAGGGACAACCCTTTAATGCTGAAATGCACATATTTTATTTAATATGAGGAAAGTGCTTCTGGGGTTGCAACGTAGGACGAAACAATAAAATAACCTTATAGCATCATTACAGTGTTTCAAAGAAAAAGTGCTCCTACGAGTTACAACGAAAGTGTTAAGTTCAGAATTAGCTGCATTACTGCATTTTCCTGCCACTAAAATGTACTATCATTAATTTATATTTAAAATTATTGTTAATAAAAGGTATTCCATCAATCTATTAGTCTTGCTTGTAAAATTTAAGCATGGATTTCAACGCCTGATGTATTATAAATAAAGCCTAATTCACACTTCTCCATCCGCTCAGCACACGCATCGACGGAGACGTTTTGCTCTCAGACTTCAACGTCAGCTGGGGAATGTTGCAAAACAATTCCTCGCCAGGACAACAGAGGGCGTAGCGCTATTCTGAGGTATCCTGCCACCAGTCATGGTTCGGGTCGTGTACCTACTATTGTGTTTGCATTGTTTTGATGTATTTCAGAGACTTTTGAACACGAACAGATTTGTTCCCGTCCACCTCTTCATGCGATCTAAACTCACGTTTCTCGTCTTTCCATCCACAAAATAATAAAATAAAACGTTTGCTGCATGTCTTTATCCTCCTTAAGTCATGAGTGAATAAACGTTACTGTCCTGCGATGCGTTCTTCCTTCTGTTCCGTGTCTGCCGCTAAATACCTTTTTATTTTTTGAAGCGGCAAAGGCGGTGCTGTTGACGAATTTAGGAAGCAGCGTCCTGACCAATCACAAGCTTGGGGCGTCCGTCTCTTTTGACGGATAGTTACAGATTTGGGCGTGTCTCCATCACCATCTGTGAGCATGTCGGAGAGCTCTCGCACCGATGCAAAATGGTGTTGCGTGTCTCCGCCCTGACGCAGACGGAGGAGTAATCAGCAGAACGAAAACAGGATGCCTGCAGCATTAGGTCCTTGTGTCTTTGCAAGTTATGTTGGTCTTTAAATTTCACAAGTTTTTTATACTTTAAAGTGACTGTGTGTATTTTCCCTGGAAACTGCGGTAGTACATACATAAATCATTGCAAGCAAGCAGAACTTTTGTGTTCGAGTAAGACCTTACCAACGGATGGTGATTAGGGACAAAAATCTGTGGCAGCGCAATTTCAGAACGAGTACTTTGTCTTATCGTTCAACCTCCAGCAAAATCAGAATCAGAATCAGAAAAGGTTTATTGCCATTGTCAGTGAACAAACAATTCACAAACTAGGAACTTGCTTCGGTACTAACGTGCTACATATAACATGAATAATATAATTAAAAATAGAATAAAGTAGAATAAAATATAATAAAGTAGCATAAAACTTTGCTATAAAAAAGGCAGGTAATGGTAATATGGCCGATAACGTGACGTTGTGTCGAGTACAGAAGACGAGCATGGTTGTGTGTTTATAAGCTGTTCACAAGTCTAACGGCAGGTGGAAAGAAGCTGTTCTTATGGCGAGAGGTTCTGGCCTGGATGGACCGTAACCTCCTGCCTGAGGGAAGCGGCTCAAAAAGTCTGTGACCCGGGTGCGAAGGGTCAGCTGCTATCCGACCTGCACGCCCCCGAGTTTTGGAGACGTACAGGTCCTGGAGAGATGGAAGGCTGCAGCCAATCACCTTCTCAGCAGAGCGCACAATGTGCTGCAGTCTATGTTTGTCCCTCACCGTGTCTCCAGCGTACCACACAGCGATGGAGGAGGTGAGGATGGACTCAGTGATGGCCGTGTAAAACTGCACCATCATCTGGGCCGGCAGCTTGGCCTTTTTCAACTGCCGCAGAAAGTACATCCTCTGCTGGGCCTTTTTGATCAGGGAGCTGAAGACAAGTACATCAGACTCCCTTTAATGACTGGAAACGAGCAAATAGGTTAATATAGAAAACAACAACATTTATGAATGACAAAAGTTTTGTAACCATTTGTTGCAAATTAGTAAATACATTTTGTCCTCATGGGCTCCAGTAGAAAGAAACATCGCATCCAGTATGGCGTCGCCCAGAGACATACATTTAGTCATTTAATTAATTTTCAACTATATTTTGATGGATATTTCCAAAGATTAATGGTAAAAACTGCACATTGTGACTTTCATTTTAAAAATGTTAACATTAACATTTAGTGTGGAGAGTTCATTTAACCCTCCCACTGTCCTAATGGGTGTGACCCCGCGAGGAAAGGTGACCAAGGAGCAGGGTTGATGGTTTATCTCTTGAGGTCCACGTGGCAGGGCTGAGGTGGTGATCACTCCTCACCCCTGCCACATGGACCTCAAGAGATAAACCATCAATCCTGCTCAATGGTCAACTTTCCTCACAGGGTCACACCCATTAGGACAGAGGGAGGGTTAAAAGAAAAATCAGTGTCGCACAATCAATGCAGGATAATAAAGACACATTCTAGTATACACTCACAAGCTGTGGTGCAAATGAAAGTTAATCATCAAGCTACTGTATGCTCCCACTGCTGTCTACCCACGTCCGGGACACCGTATCTGTTGGGCAGTCAAAAACTAATCGAAGCTTTCCAACAGTGCATCCAACAAACCTCACTTATTTAATGGTGAGGCAACTTTAAAACAGTGATGCCGTGCCAGTCATACTACCTGTTTTAATGGCACCACCTTCAGAATATAAAACTCACCTCATAAGGCTATAAGTGCAGCCTTAGACCTATGTCTTTGTAATTAATCAGTCGTATTTGAGGATTGTAGTTTATAAAGGAATTCCAAGTAGGATGATTTTAATTAGTGTTTGGTTTCCAACTGTTGCCAAAGCACTTGTGAAATTTCATCCGAATAATTAACTGAACAGATAAAATTCATTTAAAATGTCCATCTTGCTTGTTTTTCTGCTGGCTTTTTATTTTAATCCAGTTTGGCTTTGCAGGGCAGTAATTTAATCTTCTGACTGAGAAAATGATGGTCGTGGATTTTCAATGGCAGTGGTTCCTGCAGGTCTAAGTTGCAATAAAAACGCTCTGGACCATTATTGACTTGCATTGACAGACCAATATGCGTCCATTTACAGGAAAGAGGTGGGAGCCTCAATATTGAGGTGACAGGAAATACATTTACTCAGCACATCTGAGAGGCCTGCAGACCACAGGAGGCTGCAGCAAAGATTCCCATCCTCATGTGCATCAAATGAGAAGCAGCAGAGAAGGTCTGCAGCTCCAGATTCCTGGGGATTAGGATCAGCAAGGCTCTGAGTTGGACACAGATATTGACAGAAAAGTCGTCCTCAAAGGCATCTCTTTTGGCAGCCGAGGACAGTCTGCATTGACTCCAGAATATAAGAATCTCTTCCAGGAATCCAGTCAAGAACAATGTGACTGACAGTGTTCTGATCTTTTAAAGCTTCTGCGCTGGATTTCTGCAGGGGTTTGTGTGACTGATACAGGACATTATCAGGACAGATGTCACAGACATCCAGCACTTTTGCAGCATCTGCATCTATCTGAAGCCTGAGAAGATCATCTGTGTATACAGCCACAGGTTTTTCACTGCTGAAGTTTGGCACACAGTGAAAAGGAATCCAGGCTCAGACTAGCAGATTCTGGGAGGTTTTATTTTGAACAAATCAACATTTGTAAAGTAGCACAATTAATTTCACATTAATCAGGCGTCCCAGTGTCAGCATGAGTGGGTTTTGTCATTCGTCACTGTCTTAAAGACCAACAACACATCAGTAGCTGTGGTCTCTGGTATTAATGAATGCCTTATGAGTTGATCGCCATGGGAAAACAAGCTCTGGCGCTCCTGTTTCAGGAAGTAAATGTGAGCCAGAAGTGGGAAGAAAAACTTGACAGATTTTGGAGTCTTATTTCCTAATATTCTAAAAATTCCCTAAATATCTCGCCTCTGATTGGTTAACACGACTCTACCACTGACTCTGTTCGCTCTGCAAATCTTTAAAGGTCAAGTCTACTTATGATCTTAATACATTTGCAGTGGACTCTAGTAGGAATAAATGCCTCATAAGTCATACTCAGGGGGAATAAAAACAGACATGAAAATGTAAATGCCCCATGGGCACTGGAGAGTGTAACAGCGTCGCCACCATTTTTGATGGGTTCCTCACTCTCCAAACCCAACAGAAGTCAATGCAGGGTGGGCAACTATGCCCGTTTTTGTGCAGCCCACGGTTGCAACATCCAGCGTACTATTGAAAACAGATAACATGGGGTCATTGTTGACTTTTCTACGGAAAATACTAAATGCACTGGGGGCGACTGGAGACCCATCCAAGATGGCGGCCGGCCACAATGGCAACTCTAATAGGCAGCACCAGTCCACAGGGCATCTACAAATATGATGTCTGTGGGAAAAAAAGCTAAAGCTCAGATGCCCCTGTTTGAGGAGTCTTATTTCCTGATATTTGGATATCTCACCTCTGATTGGCTAACAGCAACACGACTCTACCACTGACTCAGTTTGCTCAGCGACGTTGATATTGTGTCTCCACAAATAACACGAGGTTGGAGGAGTTCTGCCACGTGAGTTGCTAATGCTAATAGTTAGCTTCTACTAGCCTAAATATTGATTAAAAAAATCAATACACCGCGTTTTCCTCATTCGCTGCCATTGAGGACTAAAGTCGTCAATTGTGTTTTTTAACGGGGCCTGGGAACGAGCACGCACACCTTGAGAGTAAACATCACAGCTCGAAAGTCGATTTATATCTGTGTGTGTCACACGTCATGTGATCGTAAAGCGGACAATCCATGAATTAGGAGATCTTTTTGGGATGCTGCTATGCCCAAAGTGAGGCGCAAACCGGAAAAACTTCTGCAGCTCACACTTCAACAACAAAAGAACAGAAAAAGCTAGAAACATGCTTATTTTTCCTGATGTAAGATTCTACTGTTTCTTTTGGCAGTTTTGGTGTTTACATGATGATAGAGCACAATGTTCTGTGACTCTGTCAGCTAGTACTGAATGTATTAATTATCAATTCAGTATTATAAGATGAAATATTGCAATATTTCAGTTTATCAATATTTTCTTACATCCCTACAATGCATGTTTTCTGTGTCTTCTTTTTACCTTTTAATGTTTATTTGTGTAGATAAGTCCCTTAAATGACAAAAAATAAACAAAAATAACTAAAGTGCAACGTGACGGTGGCACAGGAGTTAAGTGCTCGCCCGGTAATCGGAAGGTTGCAGATTCGAGCCCCGCTCAGTTTGTTTCCTGTCATTGTGTCTTTGGGCAAGATACTTAACCCTCCTTGTCTGCTGGTGGTGGTCGGAGGGACCGGTGGCGCCTGTGCTCAGCAGCCTCGCCTCTGTCAGTCCGCCCCAGGGCAACTGTGGCTACATCGTAGCTCATCACCATCAGTGTGTGAATGTGTGTGTGAATGGATAAATTATACACTGTAGTGTAAAGCGCTTTGGAGTCCTTACTCTGAGAGGCGCTATACAAGTGCGGGTCATTAATCATTTATTAAAGTGCCTTGGGGGGCTCCAGGACTCTAGAAGGCACTATATCAATTAAATAGCCAATCAGTAAGAAGGGGCTCTTCCACCCACATTTGAAAATGAAATACTGGAAAACAAGAAATCCAGCTTGAAATTATTTGTATTTTTTGCCTGAAGTCCAGAAAACAGAAAGAGGGACATACATTTGATATTTTTGTTTTTTACCCTCTAGCTCATAGAAGAAAATTGGTTTTAGCAATAAAAATAAAAATAAAAAACAGAAAAACAGCCTTAGTTACATCAGTCAGGCTTTTGTTTTTGCTCTAGTAGAAAATATAAAGAGGGGGAATTTGAGACCAGAGCGTTTCCATCTATCCATCTTCTCAACATATTTACAGGTGACACATAATAAGCGCTGCTTCTGCCTGCTGGACCTTTAGGGTGCATGTTGTTGTGTTTATAAGAAACTGAACAAAACAATTGCATTTTCACTTTCAAAACAAACTTCTAAAAATACGTATAAAAAAAAACCATCCAGCCGGCAGGTAATTTGTTTTACCACATCTTATCTGTCCCCTGTGAGCTGGCATTCAGTTCATTATAAAAAAGGAAAAAACAGGGCAGAAAATGAAATGTTGAAGAAGACAGTGGAATGAAGCCTTTCTTGTAAAAGCATATCAACTTAGAAAAATGTCTTGGGTGTTAATTTTTATCACGCAAACCAGATTAGAGAGTTTAGAAAAACCATCTGCTATATTTTTAGGAGCTCAGAGCAAAAATTACAGGCAGACATGGCGAGAAAGAGGTAGTTTTGGGGCAAAAATAGTGGATAATTTTAGAAAAGCAGTGACGTTTTCACCCTGGAAGCAGAAGCTTGATATTTTATTGACTATGTCATCAAAACTTTTATTTCTGTGAGAGCTACGCTGCAGGTGGAGGCGATGCGTCAGTAAAATCTTGGGGAATGATGGCGTTATAATTATCCTCTGCAAATCTGACATTAGGTTAAAAGCAGTAAGGATGAGAACTCCGTCTGATGGTAATTTGGAAGGCTGTCTTATTAGCTTAATGGAGGCAAACAGATGGATAGCAGCAATGTCCTAAAGGTAATGTCACAGTTTTAAGAAGCTGGTCCCGTAAAGATAAATGTGATAAGTGACTGGATCAGAGAGGTAAACAGCCAAAAAAAGAACCAAATTCAACGAATCTCTGTCGTGTCTTTTGGGAATTCAACAGTAATCGTTTTTTTTTTATTTGATTGATTGAACTATGCTTTAACCAGACAGACGTCTGCCGTGATGTCCCCTGAAACAGCAAAATCTTCTTTTTCTTCTTGTGCGTTTTATTGAAGATCGGTGAACAGAAAAGGCTAACCGGTAGCATTACAGCTAACGAGCAGGTAAAGAGCTCCCCCTATAGGACACCTACCCGCTCCACGAAACCACCAAATGTGGTTTTTGGTCAGCAGAGGGCTGCAGAATGGTGTCAATTATGAAACTGGTCAGGAGTGTAACTCAAAAATCCCTGAGATCAATGTTGAAGCTCTAGCTTAAAGTTTAAACAACTGTTTAGCGTTACTTTACCTGGATGGGGCTGCAGATGAATGTTGTTTACTTGAAGATTTTGTCTGATAATAGCCTGGAAAAACCACCGGTACACACCATATGCTGGAAGAAAGTCCCTGTATGTTGAGAGGTAATTAGTAAAATAGCTTGTATTGCATACCGACCTATTTAAAGCACTGCTTATGCCTCATCTACCTCATATTTCTGTGTTTCTGCTACTTTTTAAAATGTGTTTATACAATTCTATCTTCTAATTTAAGTTAAATCAGCCATTATCGATCACAACCACATAATGGACTGGGACAAGACGTGCAATGTGGGAAGGGAAAGCGACAGGTAAAAAATTCATATAAGAGAAACCGAGGGGACCTACGGACTATCGAGAAACTGGGACTCACTCATCAAAAACATACCATCCAGCACACGGGAGATGTAAGGTCCACTCGCCACTCCCCATGACGGGGTGTCAGGAATCAGCTGCACAACTCTAAATGTAATCAACTACACAGCGGATTTAACTTAAAAAATCTAAACAGTGAAAGAGCAAGGAAACAGTCCTCAGGAAAGATAGACCAAGGCAGAATGACAGAAAAACAATAAGGATAGTAGAATGGTTATCATCCGTCAAAGTCGTCTCTAAGCGCCGTCTCGTGTCCGTTCGGTGTTTGCTCGTGACATCCGTGCAGCAGAAACTAATCTCCCAGCCCTGAGAGGGCCCTGGCCTTGATACCAGATCAGCATTAGGCTGCTGAGACACTACCGTTTCTCTCTGAGAAACAAAGTTAATAAGAACGAAGACATCATTCACCGATAGAAGCCGGCAAAATTAAAAACTCAGCCTTCTACATTATAAGTCTTTCAATTCTTTTTCTTTTGTCTCTTGTGTCAGACTTTGTTTTTGACGGATGCATTATTTCTAACCACAGGGACAAATGCATGATTTTCTAAGGCTTTTTGTTACTATTAACTCTGTAGTGCCAACATTACTGAACACGTTGGACATTTATTTCAGTCAAAAATAACTGATGGACAAAAATAAAGATTTGTTTACTTGTAAAAAATTGGGAATTCAGTGTTATAAAGTCATCAAATTTAGAAGATTTTAACCAGTCTGTTATTTCTGTGACCTAGAAATAAAGAAACGCTACAGGTGATTGTTAAAACTGTTGGTTCTCCAGTACCGTCACTTCTGTCGTGCTCTAAGAATGTCAGATTTTTAAATTTAGTCAAAATGTAGCCATGGCCTAAATCTCATAAGTTTCCAATCTCTGCCAACGCATTCCCATATCAGCATCACACAGACTCTTAGCAACGAGCTAAGCTTGAGTTATACTTCTCCGTCTTCGTGGGCATGGAGAAACACAGCGCCATTATGGGTCAGTGCTGTTTATGCTAACAGGCACGCCAAGGCTGACGGAGACGCAGAAATCAAGCTTAGGACACTAAATTGTAACATAAACATTTTTTGTTGTAGCCAGACAAAATTGGTGCATACATCACTTTTGCTACCACTTTTACACAGTGCTGGGTCACGTGGTGCCTTTGATCTAGTGCAAAAGTTTTTAGACACAAAATCTTGTTTACATTTTTTGCAACTAACCCCAAATATTTTTCTTTTTTGCACATTGGTCACTGGCCCCTTCCAAAGTTGCCTCACAAATTTTAGCCGCGTTTCCACTACAGGAGTTTCGGAAAATTCTTTGAAGGGAGAAAAGTGACCGGGAGATTCAATGGCTTTGTCCTTTCAGCCTTTGTGTCTCCAGGTAAAATCGTCCCTTTCGAGACTTAAGCCTGATTCATGCTTCCCCGTCTGCGTCAGTGCGGAGACACGCAACGCCATTATCCGTCCTTGCGGACCTGCTGGAGAGCTCCGCAAGGACGGACGGAGTCGAGCTCTCTTTTCCAAACATCCGTCCGTCGAGCCGGACAACGCAAGCTTGTGATTGGTCAGGACGCCGCTGTCATCTACACCGCCGCCATTGCACCCTCAAAAACATGAAGAGAGCCGAGGATAACTAGCGGCAGACACGGAGCAGCTTGAAGAATACCTCGCGAAAAAACTCTAAAAACATGAACGTTTAATTCCCCCGTGACTGGAGGAGTGAAAAGAAGCACAGCAAGCATTTTATTTGTGGACGGAAAGGACAGGAAACGTGGGTTTAGAGGTGGCGAGCACCTAAAGAGGTGGAGGAGTATGAGAGACAAATTTGTTTGTCAAAAAGTCTCTTGTATACAAAAAACACAATATAAACACACTATCTTGGAGCGGATACATGACAGGATACCACAGAACAGTACTACGCCCTCTGTTGTCCTGCTCGGGAATTGCTTGGCAACACTCCCCAGGAGACGGAGAAGTATGCGAGCAAAACGCTTCCGTCAATCCGTGCGTGTCTGTCCCTTGCGAAGCTGACGGAGAAGCATGAATCAGACTTTAGCTAACACGTCAACAGATCACAACTGCTTCGGCCTGAGAGGTGCCACTGATCAGCTCCAAAAGTCATTCACGGACATTAAAACTAGGTCTTAATTTAATCCATCTGAGGGACTGGCTGTGTGAAATAAAAAGCGTCTAATTATTTTTACGGTGTAAAGCATTGTGGGGGGATTTCTGCCGTACTTTTCCAGTTTACATTTTTCCTTCATTCTCCAACAGCAACTTTTGTGCCGGTTTTCTGGCGACGCCTGCCGACGTCTTTTTCTGTTGAGTTACAATCATTCAGTATTAGTTAAGCAGTTCCGCCCAGCGACTCCACCAGGCCATTTCCAATTACCACGGTTCCTGTACTCTGTTGGGTCTTTGAAAAGTCCCAAAAATGGTGCTTTCGGGTCAGCTTGGTGAAATGGAAATTTACTAGGAAGGTCCGATAGTGGAAATGGGCCTTAAGACTCCAGACAGGGTCCAGAAATCTGCAACAACTCTGAAACTATGTTGAGAAAACATTCATCTTGGACGTTTTTAATGCTAAAAACTCCAGCAGCACAAGAGTGAGGCCAAGTGACTAATGCCTCTTAATAGCCAACGCAAACGGTAATCTGCACAAAGCCTTCACCAAAATACGCTACAAATTTGAAAATATGTTTTAACGGATGGGCTACGAAACATTATGTAGGCACATTGTGCTTGTTTATGAACATACATAAGCAGCACTTATTACTAAGAGTCTGAGCAAGTCATTTAACCAGTGGGAAGCTCTACGGAGACAGCAGAGCACCAAGTCATTGTCTTGAATAAACCACAATATTAGCAGCAGTCTGGATGAACACCATACTTACAAATGATTCATAAATTGCCTGTTTTGCTTCAAGGATGTTTAAAAATACATGTTTGTGTTAGAAATTATACAAATGATCAGATGCTGGGCCTGTTACTCGTGCTTGTGAAATGTGATAATAAGAAAGAGAAAGTGCATAGCAGCTACAAGTCTAATCACTGTGTGACAAGAAGGGTTTTTAAATCACTCCAGATCGTCAGTAATTACCTCATCGCTTTCATTAAGCCACGATCATTGATATGAAACAAGGCATCGCGTTATATAAAAGCTCATTCTAAACGCTTGGTTAAATCACACATTCCTAATTTATGTCTCATAATAAAGCCTGATTGGGATCTTAGTAGGAGAGACGATACCTCACAAAGAAATCAAGAAACTAGATAGGAGGCGGAGGAGCTGACAAACATTATTCAAATATTAATTTAGCTTTTGTTTTGACAGAGGCAGATCAATTCTCCTTATCTGCATGCCACATGTGTCTCCCAGGTGTGATCAATGGCGTCTGCCTTGTCTCTGAATGCAGCCCTAATCACCAAATGTCAGGTAGATCTGATTGCTAGGATGCTCAAACATGGTGACCTTCTGCCCGAGCAAACTGGGATGCACGAAAGATCTCAGACGTCGCAGAGGACGTGGGGGTTCATGTAGCTGAGATGCAGCATCAATGTGAGCGGGAAGGGAACAAAACGTCTTTAAAGTCCATGCATCAGTATCACATAAGAGCAAAAAATCTATATTGGCTGTAACAAGGAAGATTATCAATAAGTGCTTATGTCGTGGAATTCATTCAGTTTTAGCTGAAGTTTTTTTCCACACAGGGACTTTTTGTGTTGAGACATCCAGAACATGAAACTATTTAGGGCGTGGTTGTGCATGATAAGCTCCTGCAAGATGGATTAGGTCGTTTCTGATGCAGTTTTAGCTTTTCTTGTGATCGAAGTTTAAATATTTGAGATGCTTTTTGTTGCATTAAACCACAAAAGTGTCTGTTGGGTTAAAGTTGAGTAAATGGAGGTCTAACTGGTCCACCACCACTGAGAACTACATCTCCCAGAATGCACCAACAAAATGGTGACTGATTGGTGATAAAAATCACCTATGCAGGGTGGTGGTTCTCAGTCCTCAGTCAAACAGGAACAGCACAGCAAGCTCTAACAATGAGTTGACTCTAAAGACGCCAATGGTTGGTAACTATTGTTTTGTTTATGATATGAAGTTGTTTTGGGTGACCTTTAAAGTCATGCTTTTAATTTAATCGTTTACACTGTTAGTGTGGGAAGATTTAGTTTAGAAAGTCCTTTGTTTATTGTATTTTATATAAATTATGTGACATCTAACACTTGTCTCTGTTCTTTGAAGGTTATCAACCTAATGTTCACTGAACTGACATAATAAAAATTGTTGGAATGTGAAGGAGTTGTCCCAAAGTGTCCCTTTAGAGTGAAACTAGTGTGGAGCTTGACAGTTGATAACCACAGAGCACCCTGGATGAGAAGATAAAGGGCTTCAAACCAGAAAAGCTGTGGACGCAAGAGGAAATAAAGATGGCAGAAGAGGTCTTGGGGAAGACGGTCAAACTGCTGAAGCAGGAAAGGACCAGTGCTAAAAGCAGCTTCACCAGACTAGCCAACTTTATTTCAAGAGGAGCAGACATCATGCTGAAGACCGAATTAGAAGAGGAATTTGGAAAACTTTCAGACCGGTTCAGGTCAGTTCTTGACTCTAATGATGACTACAGGATTGGACTGGAGGCTGATGTCAAGGCAGTGGATGAAGAAGCAGAACTTGATAAGCAGCAACAGACCGACATTAAAATGACATTAAAAGATGCAGAGAAGAAAATGAAGGTTACTGCCGTTGTACAAACTAACCTGTGGGGAAGATATAGAGAAAGGGAACCTAAAACATCAATCCACACCCTGTCTTGTCTCCCCATTCTGTTCAGCCATGTGTCTCTGTTAATTGCTCCCACCTGCCTCTCGTTTTCCAATCACCCAAGCTCCCAGCCCTCATGTATTTAAACCCCTTCAGTCCTGTGTCTCTTGTCGGTTCATTGTTTCAGTGTCAGCGTGTTTATTATTAAAGCCTTTCGATCGTTCATGTCTGCTTGCTTACCTTCTTCACCCGCGTGTGGATCCTCACCTCCGTCTCACTCGCCAGCACGCCTGACAAAAAGCATTCAGCCCCTGATGCTTTTTATGTTTGCATTCACGATACTTTTGAGGTAGCTAGCTTGAAAGCAGCGGTCCGTAGCGCAACGTTATAAAGCGAAGGAGGAAACTATTTCTAAATTTGAACGGCTACAGTACCTGCCCCTGCTCCCCTCCCGTTCTGGAAGGAGCTAGTACGCACCTGTCCAAAAGAAACATAGCCAACTTTTCTTCAGTTTTGAGCCCTTGTAGCTCACGAAGCTTCCTCCATCTTTTAAACTCGCCGCCGATGTAAATTCTACTCAACTGTCGCGAACGTCTCACGGAGAAGTTTTGCAGAAGGACTTAAACTATTTCAATCTTCTTTGAAATGCAGATGGTGCATGATGGAAACGGTCTTGGGTCGGGACGGATTTAGTCAATTAAAGTAATTAATCATCTTTAGCTGTTTACTAATTAGCAGGTTATGTCATTCTTATGTGCGGGGCAACTGATTATCTGTTCCCAAAACGCTCGTCACCTTGTTTTATTTTGCACAGACCTCCAATCAACTGCTGCCTGATGCAGATCGTAAACCTTCATGGAGTGACACGTGGTTCCTTTTGATCGCTCATCTCAGAGGCATCTCAGTGTCCTTTGCCCCAGCGGTGGACATCAATACACACCGCCGCTGTGGGGGTAATTATATTATGATGGCCTCTTGCTCTGAGAAAGGTTAACTGCTGTCTCTGGGTGATTGGACACCACGTGTGTCTTTGAAGGATGGACAGTAGGAGGAAGAACAAGCAGGTGCACAGATCCGCCATCGAGACAGTGGAACAGGCAAACACACACATCAATCCGCCCACACAGACACCCACGAACATGCACACGCTAGTGCACAGCAGATGGATGGTGTGTTTGATGATGGCTGAAATAAAGAAGTGAATCAGTGGAGTCCATCCTCCATTTTTTACTGGAAGGTCTTGTGGCCCTCGAGTCCCACAGAAGTCAGGAAATCAACGATCAGCGAGGGACTGAGGGGTGTTGCACGCAGTGGCCTTGCATGCCACAGTGGGTCTTCCCATCATTAGATGAGGTGTACAGCAACTGATCCAACTGTTTTTGTTGTTTTTTTGTCGTAGATGAAGAGCCCATTCATCTTCTGCAATGGTGTACTCTTAACATGTTTGCTTTTGATAAAAGGAGAAAAAAGCACATTTGAGGGAAAAAGCTTTGATGTTTGAAAAAAAAACCTGTTTTACTTCAGATTTGCACAAGGTGAATGAAAACATAAATTTGTTATAAATAATTTGTATTTCTGTTTTAGCTGAATAGGAAACATTTAAATGAGTCTAAATGATTCGTAGTTTGTTCTGGAAACAAACTGACAGAAAAACAAAAGCGACGCCTAACCTGAGCCTTTTTTAAAGGCTGTAATTAACACAGAAGCTAATATGATGCTAGGCTCCACGTGGCAATTTGTAATGAAACGCGTTGCGTCTGTTACTTCCTCCCACTAATCAGAATGGAGACAGACCCATTAAAGCTCGGCTCTTTGTTCCCTGATATCTCACTTGTGTGGCTGTCACTCCTTGTAAAACTTTGAGTCTGTGTGCTTGTCTGTGCTCGTTTAAAACCCTTCAAAGTGCGAGGAGAACAGCCTGTACCAGCGGCAGCGCTGACGCAAAGGCAACTATTAGTGATAAGAAATTAGGCAAGCGAGGAAGATCAAAGGAAAATCCCACTGATAGTGTACATAAGGGATGACCTCTGCGATTACCGCAGCATGAGAGCGGTGTGGCGACAGACCACCCAGGGGCTCACATCAACTCAAACTGATGGGGAGGCCACCACCGAACCTCATCCAGGCGCTAAATCAAAACCTCTAAAAAGCAGCTTTTTCCCTCAGAGGCGGAAAACAGCACATAAAACAAACTTTAACTGCCTCATCTTTTTTTATTTGGAACCCTGTTTGCTGCGGTGGGGCGCCATCCCGCCCGTCTCCACATCCAACGACATAAACAACTTGTCAATTAGCAAAATGTTTGTACAAACATTTACAACATGAAATTCTCATGAGCTGACTGGATGGGAAATGAGTGAAGCAAAATAAGACGGATTAAAAGTAAGAGTGCAGCTATGAATGTATTAATACACACGTGTGTGTGTGTGTGTGTGTGTGTGGAAAATAAAGTGTGGGAGGGCTAAAATTAGCTAAACTTCTTTGCGGATTGAAGGTTCATTAACGCGTCTGACGCTTTGATCCGCCGATAAAATCAGGAAAGATGGGATCACAAACACCAGAGACAAATAATTAAAACTCATTTAACTTTTCCGCGACACGGAGACGATGAGGAAAAGTTTTGGACCACATGAGGAAAGAAACGTTTGCTTGGGGTGAAAACAGCTGTGGTTTAAAAGACGTGTGAAGGATTCTGGCCATTTGTGTCTGAACCCTTCGCAGCACGTCTTCATTTCACCGGCCTCTTGGGGCTCTTTGTGAGACTATCCAAGAAACTGAGCTAGTGTTGTCATAAAATGCTGAGACAAGGACCAAATACAGGTGAGAAAGGTGGTTCGAGAGGCAGCCAGGTAGAAGAAAAATAAAGGTCTACAACAGGAAAATTTGGGCAGCCTTGTTAACCTTCATGATTTTCCTGAATAAAGCGTTGGTTGTGATGATAAAACATATTAAATATGTCATATAGGAGACACACAGAGTGATATGAGAAGTGAAACACGGTAGGATTTACTGAAAGTGTGATTCAAGAGTTTTACACGTCAGGACTTTTGTTTCTTTTTCATCCGGCCTGTTGTAGATTTTGTAGATGCCCATACGTTAGACGCTAGATTGTTTTGGTTCATAGTGGAGTTCAAATCAATAACTGCAAGATGCCCAAACCATCACTCTTCCACCACCGTGTCCAAGTGTGGCTCTTACCAAACACTAATAATAATAATAATGCATTGAACTTATATAGCGCTTTTCAAGTCACCCACAGACGCTTGCACACACTCTCACATTCACACACTGCTAGTGATGGTAAGCTACTTGTAGCCACAGCCGCCCTGGGGAGGTCTGACAGAGGCGAGGCTGCCATTTGGCGCCGTCGGCCCCTCTGACCACCACTAACACAGGCAAGTTGGGTGAAGTGTCTTGCCCAAGGACACAACAGCAGGATACCCCTGGCGGGAGCTGGAATCGAGCCCTTGACCCTCCGATCATGAGGCAACCCGCTCAACCACCTGAGCTACTGCTGCCCCACTGAGCTGTGCCTTCTGGGTAAACATCTCAACTTTTGTCTCATGTGTCTAAAGAACCTTTAACCTGCTGTTTCAGCCAGGTAGAGTCTGGAGAGCAATGCAGGGCTTGTTTTCAGAGAGAATTTGCTGGAACCAGGTTGATGGTCAGCAACAGTTGTTTCTCTAAGGTCACTGTTGTGTCTTCCCATTTGTGTGAACTGTGTTGACACACGCCTGTATGCTCCAGACCAGAACTCTTGCTTTATAGAAGATGAAGATCAGTTAAGTTTTCCATGTTGGTTTTGTTGTTTAATAAATAATGACATGGTACACTTTAGAACAGATGTGATTTATAGTACAACCTGCTAAAGATCAGATCAGTTTTATTAAGTCCTGATGAGTAAATCTCCAAATGTAAACATGACTGAAGGGCTGATGAGGCTGGAACGCCACTATCTGTGTCCATCTTGCACTCACCGTCAGTCGAACAGCCGGTGGATCCGTCGCTGGAGCAGTAGCGCATCTCGATCCGCTGCCTCCCCACTTCCAACATGCTGGCATCCGGGATCCGAGCTTTGCACGTGTAGCGGAAACGCTGCTCGTAGTGGCCGCCATTGTCCGAGATGTTGACAGGCGTCCATGGAGTCCAGGGTGTGGTCTTCTTAAGGTCGGGGCACGGCAACGTGTTGCACGGCTGATACTCCTACGGACACAAAAGAATGCTTTTATGTCATGGCGAGCACGTTCTCAGGCAGGTGAACCGACGCATCTGGAGGAAGAAGGGATAATCACATCAGCTAAGCCGTAATTAGCATGACAGAGTTTTCTGGTGTTTCTCCTGCATAATGAACAGGACACAATCGCTTTTGAAATTCTCAGCAGTGACTCATGAAATTAAACAGCTCATTTTATGCGCACATCAACAGACTTTAGAAAGCTTTCACTGTCACTCACCCTTGAAAGCCTCTTAATTCCAGTTCAGTCAGACAACGTGCATTTAAAACGCCTATGAACCTTTATTGTGGGATATAAATGGAGTTTTTTGCGTCTGGGCTTTGATCCCTATCGCCTTCTGGGATCGTGTTTTTCTGTGATGGCCTACAGTTGGACGAAAGCAGCAGCTGCGGCATAAATATGCACAGCAAGGAAGACATTTTGCAGGTTAATCAGACCCCCCTAGATGGTAAAAAGTGTTTGCTGCATGTGGAGAGCGAGACAGTTTTCTGACCCAGCTCAGGACCGAGCCCCTACTGTAGCTGGCTAAAATGCAACCTGCCACTCTGCCTGACTCCAAATCCGTTCCCCGTAGACACGGCGAGGGGCAAACAAACCCAAAAGAAAAGGTCACCGATCGAGTTTATTTCACAACCAAGGGGAACGGTGGAGAGAGAGAGATGGAAACGCGATGGAGAGATTGGAAAAGAACAAGAAAATAGAAAATAAAAAAGTTTTAATGAAAACTTTTCCTCCCATCTACATTTGGCTTTGAGAGCTGGGCAGTAAAAATGAATAACACCAGCTCTAAAGCTCTAATAGTGTGATGCATGAGACTTATTCAGGAGTTTTCCCAAAGGTATATATACCCTCCATCTCCGTTAACCAATCCCCTGCTGCTTATGTGGCGCTATACTTGATTATACGATTCAAGGCGATATTAGGTGGGTAAACGGCCGTCCAGCCTTCCTTTTTATTCCCCCCGCTAAAAAATAGGGAGTTTGAGGAGGTGACACATCTGAAGTAAATGACACCCTTGAAGGGAAGGTGAGACGGCTGCCATTTTCCTCCCCACTTGTTTATCTATGCCGAATAGGACTTGAGTGACTGCTGGACCTTGATAAAATAAGATAAGAGTTCCTTTCTGCACATCCATCAGTCTGTCACATGGGATAACCTGACAGGTCAACGGGGAAAAAAAGCTCTATACTTTAAACATTATGCAGGACTATTTTTCACCATCTCACTTCTCTTTCTTTCAAATGTGATCACCTCTCATGATCTTGCTTCGCATCCATCCATCTATCTTTACATTCCTCTGGCTCCATTTTTCACGCGCCGCTCATAGCTGGCGTTGTGTCGGATATGTCCGTTTCCCCCGTCTGGATCTCTGTTTCATCTCTCGCTCCCGCCGTCACCCCATTCGCTCCAGTTTCCCGCTTTCCCCCCTCTGGAGTACCAAGGTTAAAAACACAGGGAGGATTTAGATTTTTTGAAGGCTGCCGTGATGAATGGGGAGGTGTCACCTCCATCACACTTCCTGCCTCTCTCCATCTCCTACTATAATCATTCCCAGACATTAATATTTAACATTGTCACGCATCACGGACTACCACACAATCCGCCATTATCAGCCAATAAGGGGAAAAGAAAAAAAAATCCACCTCTGTGTCACCGCCTGGAGCGACAGGAAACCAACACATGGCGTGAATTGGGGGGGGGGGGGGGGGGGAGCCAAACGATCTGCGGCTGTTTGTTGTGTGAGTTGTTGAAGGTGGCCAAACATGGTAAATATTTAATGAGGCTTGTCTGGTAAGCATTTCTCCCTTTACTCTCTAAGGATTACTGTTCATGCAGAGGGCTGAGGAGATAATTACTGGGTTTAAAGCCAGACCTCATTGAAGGTCTCTGCTGAAGTATATACAGCTTACAAGGTGATAAATTTATACTGTGTAATAAAAACATCCTATTCACTGAAGAGGACTCAAACGATGCCCGTATTTGCATGTCCAGGCACACTTTCATATGTTTATTATAGAGCCAAACTATTCTGAATAAATGGCTCCATATAAAGACCCCATAAAACAGTAGATCACCGGCTCCTAGAATAAATCTGAGGGGACACAAGTTGTTAACAGGGATGGCGTTGTTCTTTAGGCCACTTCTCAGATTAAAAGCGTGAGAAAGCATGTGTGGTTGAATTGCAGCTAGGGCCAGAATGCAAAGTAAAGGTGATAGAAAACCGTAATCCGCATTTTTTATCTGAGATGAGTCAATTTCCTTTGAAGTAGTAGAACAATGGACACTAAACCGGCTAATCACCAGTTTCATTCATTTAATTTGGAATTGTTGACGTGAGAGTGACAAACATCCTGTTTTATTGTATTTAGAGAACCAGAAACAACAGTTTTTACTGTTTCTCTGGGATAGACTTTCATCATAGCTCGACCAGAGCATCTGAAAAGCTGCTCAGATATGTCTCACTTACGGAACTGTTTTGAGATGGGTTTAGATATGCAAAAGTCAGTGTGAAGATATTTTTAGTCTTATGGTAAATGGCCTGTATTTGATATAGCGCCCTCTAGAATCCTGGAACCCCCCCAAGGCACTTTACAACGCAACCAGTCATTCACCCATTCACACACACATTCACACATTGGTGGGGATGAGCTACGACGTAGCCACAGCTGCCCTGGGGCGCACTGACAGAGGCGAGGCTGCCGAGCACTGGCGCCACCGGTCCCTCCAACCACCACCAGCAGGCAACATGGGTTAAGTTACATTAATGTGAATGAAAGATAAAAATACAGTTGCATAACAGCATTAGGTCTAAGTTTCGGTTTTCAAACTAACATGAGGTTGACTACAACAAAGGTTTTGTGCCCATAACAACGTTGGCCTTAAACATAAACTCTTTGTCGCTCTGAGGGATCTGAAGAAACAGCGTTAATGACTCCTGCTGTCGACAATATTAGATCCTGAGATATGAAAGCATGTTTTATTGTCTTCAAGTGCAATATAGTGAGCCATGTCAAAGCAGCTGTGTATATAAAAACACGAAACCAGAACAATAAAGGGCAATTTTGAATAATGCATTAAAAATGTACCAGAGGCAGAGTAAATAAGCATCAATCAAAATCCATATTGCTTACACACACACCAACCTACAAATTAAATCAGTCCATCCACGGTGTCCGATCAGTGAATAGGTCACCTGAAGCAGACGTTACATGTTGTAAATGCACCTGACTAAACAAAAACCTTCAGATTAAACTTTATTTGCTCTATTTAAACATTTACTGGAGCCATTTAAATGATTTACAGTAACAACAAATGGTACAGTAATAAAGTACTCTTCACTCAACCACAACCAAGTTTTCATTTTCTAACAAAAGTTGCTGGAAAGTGACAAAAAAGCTGAACTGGATTTAATTAGTTGACTCATACTTACAGTCCCTCTGTGCAATGTGGGCTAACGGAGCAGTGATTTTATGCTGTGAGGCACCTTTAACGGGCAGCTGAACATAAACGGGTGGGTCTGTAATGGGTTTGAGAATAGAGCTCAGGAGAGCTGGGAAACATGCTGGTCAGTATAAAATTTAGCTCAGGCTTTTTTTTTACAAGGAAAATATACATTAATTAGATGGATGTATGGGCTGCACAGTAGTGAGCGCTGTGGCCTTGCAGCAAGAAGGTCCTCGGTTCACATCCCTGCCTGGGGTCTTTCTGCATGCATGGGTTCTCTCCGGGTAGTCCGGTTTCCTCCCACGGTCCAAACACATGACCGTCAGGTTAATCGCGCTCTCTGAACAGTCCTTGGGTGTCTTTCTTGTGTGCCTCTGAGTAGCCCTGCGATGGACTGGCAACATGTCCAGGGTCTACCATGCCTGTTTGCCCGATGAATCCTGGAGATGTGCACCAGGCCCCCCCCCACCCGAGGACAGGCGGGTATAGAAAATGGATGGATAAATGTACCAGAATCGGCCAATAAATATCAAACAAGCCGTAAAAGTCTTATAAATACTAAACAAATGGTAAATAATCTATCTCGAGTCCAAGTATTACCAATAAAATTAAAATGTGTGCTTCTAATGTGACTTTGGTGAAGACACACGGTCTATTTATGCAAGATAGTGAACTTGAGTGCTGAATAAAAGAAACTGAACGTAAGGCTGCACTGATTTGTGTGTTTGAAGAATAAGCGTGTTTACTTGTTTATGCACGGCTGGATTGAAGCAGCTCTTATCTCATTCTGCCTTCATCTACAGAGTTCTGTTTTTTTAGGTATTATAAATTACCAAAATAAAGAAATACAACTTGCAAGGAGGAAAAAGGCCAAAGAAATCTGGTAATATAAATCTTTGTTCATGTGGATTTTTAAGAAAGAAAACAAGATATTTCCTTGTTTTACTCTTCTGTGGTTTCTCGCCGGCTATAAGAGGGGATCTAACAGTCGTGCTTCTCCATCCTCCTGCCATCATTACTCTAATTATAGTTCTTATTGGAATCGGGCAGCTGAAAGTGTGCATGTGTGTCGGGTATTATAAAGACGCCTTGTAGTTTACTAACAAGCATCCTGATGTTTGGTCCAGATGTGATACGTGGGAGTTAAGTAAATCACAGCTAAGCCGACATCTTATTCTATTATGGTGGAGTCCACAAGGCAGGGGCCTAATGTTCCTCAAGCCTCGGTGACATATCAGTTCAATTAGCAGCGCTGACCAAAAGACACTCCGTCAAGCGCTGACTTTCTCTCTCTCTCTGTAATGAAGCCCGCTGTCGCCGGGCCACACACTGCTGCTCACACAGCGACTAACACAGAACGATGTAAAAAAACACACACACACACACCAGGCCGCCCGCACAAACTTAACTTTCATTTCACAGCCTGGCTGCATGACTGAACTCCTTACAGGTAAACAGAACCGCTCTGGATTTCATTAAGCAGCTCCGCGCATCATCTCTTCTCTATGGGCTACATTTGACTTAATATACTCTGTGGAAAATTCAGCCCAGCAGAATATGCATATTTATCTTTTATATCCACGGATATGAGCGATGTTGTATCTGCTTTAATGTACACAGCGGGACATAAATATTCAATTCAATAATACTTTATTAATCCCAGAGGGAAATTAGAGTTTCAGCAAATACAATTCTGAGATCAGACATACATACATATACACACACATGACAAGAATTGGTGACTGTGGTCATTCGCAACCCGAGTCACACTACCGTCATAGATCAAGAGTATATTGGGCCATTCCCATCTGTACCGGGTCGGCCCGGGCCGGGTAGCGTAGGTTGTTTACAGATCTGGGTGGCCTGGTATTTTTCCGGGCCAACCAAGGCTCATTCTCAGCCCTCTTCTCGAGGGGGTCTGCTTCAGGCCGACCAGGGCCAACACACCCACTGCTGACAGCAAATTCACACCTTCCATTAGAGCAAGCCTCTGATTGGTGGGTAGAATCAGCCCACATGGGCTTAAGACAAGGATGTGTGGAATCAACCGGGCCAGGCTGGGACCGACTGGGGCTACCCGGCCCGGGCCGACCCGGTACAGATGGGAATGGCCCATATGAGGATAGAGTCGGGGGTAGGGGAAAAAAAAGGCACTTCAGAGTTACCCTCACCAGAGAGGGCAGCTTTGCTATGGAAAAAAAACACCTTGGACAGAAATGCTCACAGACTTGAGACATTACACAACATAAGTGTCCACCAGGTGGGGAGGTAGGGTTGGGACTCTCCTCACTTCGGTGCGTGCAGCCGCAGAGCAGCGCGTTTCACCTCCGTTTGGACCGGGGAGGGAGATAATGGGTTTAGAGAGCACAGTGACTCCTAGATACGGTTCCACGGCCTTCACCGGTCACAGTCCCGCCCAGGCTGAGATAGGGAGAACAGTTTCCATAGCAACGGCCGCGTTCCACATTTCTTCTTCCACCCAGTGATTTATTTTTGATGATCACTAAACCCTGATGTAAGTCATCTTAAAGTTAAAGTTAAAGTCCCATTAGTTGTCACACACACTGATGTGTGTGTGAAATTTGTTCTCCGCATTTGACCCATCCCCTGGGGGAGCGGTGAGCTGCAGACACAGCCGTGCTCGGGAACCATTTGGTGGTTTAACCCCCCAAACCAACCCCCTTAATGCTGAGTGTCAAGCAGGGAGGCACTGGGTCCCATTTTTTCAAAGTCTTTGGTATGACCCGACCAGGAATCGAACCCTGATCTCCCAGTCTCAGGGCGGACACTCTACCACTAGGCCACTGAGCTGGTTAGACATCTTCCTAAGAGCAGGAAATCAAAAGAACTAGACACGACATGCTGACGTCAGAGACCATGACTAAATCTAGTTAAAAATCTTTCTCATGCACTGCAATAAAAATAAAACAAGAAATATTTTTGAAATGTTATATCATTTATTTCATTTCTGAAGTCCAGGCTTGTTTCTACTTTTAGGACTTCTGGGTAATTTTACTGGAAATTCGTGGCATGTCCACTTCACTATTTTACTGAGGACAGCCCAAAAGAACCACTCTCTGAAGTGGGGTATGTACTCGGTAATGGCCCGGTAGATTCGCTGGGCGGGGCTTGTGGTTAACTCATACTGATTGGTTGGTTGTTATATCAGCAGACATTGCCAAACGACCGTCCACACATCCATTTTCTACCACTTATCTGAGATCGGGCCGTGAGGGCAGTAGCCTAAGCAGAGAGGCCCAGACTTCCCTCTCCCTAGCCAAATGCGCCAGCTCCTCCAGGGGAATCCTAAGGTGTTCCCCGGCCAGCCGAGAAAGACAGTCCCTCCAGCGTGTCCTGGATCTTCCTTTAGGTCTCATCCCAGTTGGACGTGCCCAGAAAACCTCACCAGGTAGGTGTCCAGGAGTGATCCTAACCAGATGCCCAAGTCACCTCAGTTGGCTCAACCGGTGTTTGAAACATTGGAAGAGTTGCTGGTGAGGTAGACTGGAAGGAAAATACAACAAGCAGAACTGCTTTGAAAATCTTTGTTTCCAAACTCCCAACGCCAAAAAATTCAACCCCCATTGTTTTGTGTTCTCCTACAGAGCTTTGTAAAAAAACTCGGTTATTATTCTTGTCATTGAACACCACTTCTTGCATGACACAGCTGCTCTCCTCGTCCTCTTGAATGAATAAAATCAGGGGCGGCGTTAGGCCCGGCTACTTGGGCTGAAGCCCCGGATGTTTCATGAAAAGCCCCGGATCTAAATCGCGGAAGTAACATGCAGTACCAAAGTCCAACAGAGAGGGAGCAGCTGGCAGTAGTTTGTATACAGCCTGCCTGAGCCTCCACCACTGAAGAAGAAGCCCTTCAGCAGCCGGCTTCTTCTGCAGTCTGCCTGAAACGCATGAGTGAAGATGGACATAAGGACGTTTTTTAGACTAAAAGTACGGCGACAGAACCCCAGCTTTGATGATACTGGTGTTGACTCAGGTTTGTGAGTCTTATTTGAAAATATTTGTTGTGCTGCTGGTTTGCCTAAAGTTAGCTTACTCTCAGGTAAAGTTGTTGGAGAAAGAAAGGGAATATTTACTATCATCTCACACTAAACACTAACAGGAACAATACTTTGCCCTGAAAATGCGTAATATGTAGCTTCAGATTAAAAATTATGTGGTACAAGACATGATGTTGACTAGTGCATGTCACGTGTGTGTGCGCGCGCGTGCGTGTGTACGCGCGCACGTGTGTGTGTGTGTGTGTGTGTTAAGCCCCGGATCTTCTTCAGTCCTAAATCCGCCCCTGAATTAAATTATGGTGTACTTTGATGGAAAGAAAACTTTTATCGTTATTTATGTCCATGGACGCTGTTTAGCATTGATCGATGACATCACTCAGAGAGGTTTGCTGACGTCTTAGTAATGACGCAGATATTTTATGTAGACACAACGGCTGAGAGGATATAGTGGTCATATTTTCCCTGTCACCTTGCCTCGTCCCAGAAAATACCCAGAACTCTGATAGTGGAAAGACATCCATTAAAACTTATTATTTAAAAACAGAAGAAAAAAGAATCTAATCAATGAAATAAAAAAAATAATTTGGAAATTCAATCAAATCAATTGAATACAAATATAAGTTGATCATAAAATGGCCCAAAAATGTGTTCATTTTTAAATATATTGGAGTACCACATTTTATTCTAGATTATGGCGTGTTAGTACTCCATGAACTCCTGGCTTCAGTTCCTTTCCATAACATTTCTGTTGGCCTAGAGTCAAGATCTGCTCGTTCTGCAGCATTCACTCTTATTTTTTATTATTTGGCAGAAGTGACTGACTTTGGGTCATTGATTTGCTTTATGATCCACTGTCTGTTAGGCTTTGGTTCACAAACAGATGTCTGTGACAGACTTTGGCCTTCAGAATTCACTGGTAGTCGGCTGAATTCATTGCTCCCTCAGTAATGGGGCCAATTCTGGCCCAGCTGCAAAAGGAAAACAGACCTAAACCTTCATAAAATGGAATGAGGGTTTTGTGCTGGAATGTGTTTTCATTCCTAAAGAAAAAAGGACCTTTAATTTCAACCAAAAATCTCTATTTTCAATTCATTGATCCACTGACATTTCTAGCAGTCGTCTGTTTGAAATCGTGTGGATAAAACAAACTGCAGATGGAAAGCAATTATGATTTTGGAGAGCCGTCTTTGTGATGGATCAAATATCAATTTGCAAATGTCAGAAAATCATTTAGCTGTTTGGTGACCTCACAGGCTGAAGGACACCATGTTAAGATGGGAGATCAGGTTTGTTTTCTTCACTCGTGTATTTGATTACGCCTGTTAATCTTTTAACAAGCCTATTTTAAAACCACTGGCTAGAATTTATTGGAACTCTCCCATTTGATGCATCTACACAAAAGACTCTGTTAATTTTACAAATATTAAAGCAGCAATCCAGAATTTTACTCCTTCAGGAATTATGATCATTTAGAAATATGTAAAAGTGAGAGTCTTATCCTGTACTGTGATGTCAGCATTCTAGGTTTTTTGTTTTGCTAAGCCTACCCTGTAGAGCCCCATGCAATTTGAATTGAGTGTCGCTTAGCATTAGCCAATAGCATTAAACATCCACTTACGTGCAGACGTCAATCAAGAGTGTGCACAAGGACATGAATAGGGCTGCCAGCTCTCATGCATCACCTCCACTATTTCACACTGAAGAATGTGATGTCACGCTTCAATGGGTCTATATGAATAAATGGGATAACATGAGAACAACAACTGTAAAACAATGTGTTTAGCTCTGTTGCTTCGCTAGAGGTGCACGTTCACGAACACGAGGTGTTAACTCATTCGCTGCCAGCCGTTTCCTGATCGCTAAAGCCCTTCGCTGCCAGTGTTTCTCACCGTTTTTACTGTTTTTTAAGAGTCACAGAATGTTGTGCACTAGTATGATGCCAACACCAAAACAACCAAAACAACCAAAACAAAGCGGAGACTCACCTCTTACATCAGGAAGAATCTATACGTTTTGAGCGTTATCCGTTCTTTCATAATCCGTTGTTGAACTGTGATCAGCAGAAGCTTTTCCGGTTCGCACCTCACTTTTTTTTTTACAGCAGCGGCCCAAAACGATCTCCTAACACATGGATTTTCTGCTTCCTGATCATGTGACGTGTGACGTATTCGGATGAAGATCGGCTTTAGAGCTGAGATGTTTGTTCTCACGGTGCGGGGGCTCGTTCCGATGCCCAAACAGTATATAAAAAAAAAAAAACTAAAGTCGTCACTGGCAGTGAATGAGTTAATCACAAAAGTAGAGAGGGGCTCAAGGGTGTAATACATTTGTCCACCTCTAGATGGTGCCCTCTGACAAAAAAAATCTGCTTTCGGCGAAAATTTCATAGTAGTAGCTGAGACACATTCACAACACGTACTTTAACTGCCAAATATTTGTAATATGACATGATCTCACTTCAAATAATCTTTTTTTTTGCTCTACACTTGTAAAGCATTGCTAGAGATGCACTTATATTCAGAGAATGAGAACAGATTTAAAAAGAATAAACCATTTGTTTTGGGGAGAAAACATGCAGCTCCAGAACATGCAAACTCCACAATCAGCCTTTCTGTTGGCAGACACCAGTCTCAACCACTACACCACTGTGCCGTCCACACGGAGTTCATACACTTCCCTGAAAGTGACACAAATCATGGTCATTCTACAACAATTATGTGCTGTCCTGGTTAGCCACTATCCTTCATATATTAGGTGATCCCTGCTCCAGCACATATCCCAGAGTTGTGCAGAGGCCTGTTGATTCAAACCAGGTGTGTGGAGCAGAGAAGGATCAAATGTACATAAGTGAACTCGGACTGGATCCCACTGATCTATAGTCTATGTTTAAAGCAATTTGTTCTTTGAATGTGTTCTCGGGGTCTTGTTCACGAGTGTGGGAAAGATGGAGCAAGAGCTCGATGGGCAGATTGGTGCTGCTTCTGCAGTGATGCGGGTGTTGTACTGGTGAAGAGAGAGCTGAGCCGGAAGGCAAAGCTTTTGATTTTACCGGTTGATCTACGTTCCTACCCTCACCGACGATCACGAGTTTTGGGTAGTGATCGTGGATACAATTAGCTGAAATTAGTTTTCTCTGCAGGATGTCTGGGCTCTCCTTTAGAGATAGGGTGAAAAGCTTGGCCATCCGGGAGGGGATCGGAGTAGACCCGCTGCCCCTCCATATCGAGAGGAGCCAGTTGAGGTGGCTCAGGCATCTAGTTAGGATGCCTCCTGGACAACTCCCTGGTGAGGTGTTCCCAGCACGTCCAACCAGGAAGAGACCTAAACAAAGACCCAGGACGCACTGGAGGGACAGTCTCTCGGCTGGCCAGGGAATGTCTTGGGATTCCCCCCGATAAGCTGGCCCAATTAGGTGGGGAGAGGGAAGTCTGGTCCTCTCTACTTAGGCTACTGCCCCAGGAACCTGACCCTGAATAATGGATGGATGGTATCTATGAATATCGAGTCTCTGACTCTGAGATAAACGTGTCAGTGCTAATAAACACAAGCTTTTTCAGGGTAGCTGCAGATTTAAGGGAGCCAAATTTAAGACTTTTTAAGATCTTTTTTAAGGCCACTTTGACCAAATTTAAGCTATTTTAAAATTTAAATTTAAGCGATAATTCCCAGCTCTTGCCTGGAGCCGGTGCTAACCACGTTGCGAACGTGGGATTAGCCATCCAGTTACCATTGAACTTGCCCTTCCCCATGGCGCAAGCTCCCATAGCTTAACCAGCTAATGTGCTCATCTAAAAAAAATAGCCCCCTTTCACAACCAACTGACTGCGTACGGTTCCGCTTACGGCAACATCATACACAAAAAATGCTGAACACTAGAGATTCACGAAATTTTTATAGAAATAAAAGAATCTTCTTTATTGGGTCTTTGGTCATTTAAGACCTTTGGAAACTGGATTTAAGGATTATTTGTCATTTTTAAGGACTTTTAAGGCCTTAAATTAGGAAAAGCTAATTTAAGACTTTTAAAGACTTTTTAAGGACCCACGGATACCCTGTTTTTGCACCAATTTAACATATATTCAGAATTTCAGTAGCTTCAAGGATCATTTTCTAACTCAATTGCAACAAATGACTCATGAAAACATCTTTTAGAAGTTCTAGTTATATTCTGTCCTCTTCTCACGGTCACATAGCTGGTGAAAACTTTACTAATTTCTTCACTACGATAGACAAAAGGAGTGTGTAGTCTGTTTGATGCAAGGCAGAATGAGCACTCCTGAGTCACCACACAAGAAACGGTGGAGTTAAGTGATGTGGTGGAGCTGCAGGTGAATGACTCAGGCTCAGAGGAACCTAATTTTATTTACGTCAGACCGAGTTGATTTTTTAGTCTCACTGTGGATGAAAATGTGTTTATATAATAAAACTGAAACAGTGATGGATCGCTGTTTTGTACTGTCTGAACAAACACTTCCATTAAAGTTAAAATACAGCTGAGACGTCTGATTGTGGTAGATATAAATAACAGCGCTATAATTAAGCATGTGGGAGCATTATGAATTCACGGCAGCACATTTGAACAGCGAATACCGTCACCTCTGTTTAAACTGAATCCCTGCAAGCTTCACTTCAGTTATTCTCTCTGGCTGCGATGCAAGCTCCCTGTGGAGACGGCGCGAGTGAAGAAACTTCAGGCAAAGAGGACAGCACACTGGGACTGCATCAGCAATGTTGCAACGTGCTTTCTGTTACAGAGCTTTCTAAAAAACTTCCACAAGTTTGTAGACCTTACTTATTCTCTGCTTGACAGGCTCTAAAGCAAAAAACTGAGAGAAACTGAACAGATGTTTGTTTCTTTCTGTCCATAAATGTCTGGTAAACACCTGCAGATAACCACAGGTGGCTGAGAGGGCATCAATCTGAAGGTAAACGTGAATTTAAATCCGTGGACTGTTTTCTGAGAACATCTCGGTGTAACTTTGCTAATATCGCAGTGGGACGCAAAGCATGAAAAAAAATTACCTGTGCCGACCGTGTGTGTGTGTGTGTGTGTGTGTGTGTGTGTCTTCTGTTGAATCATACATGAATGTGTCAGAGGGATGAAAACTCAAGACAGATGGTGTGTAAAAAAATGAATCCCATCAGACATTTTTGGTCTGATGAAATGAAGACATATTCCCCAAACGCTCATCATCCTAATCAGTCTTAGGAACAGTTGAAGTCTGAAGGACATAAAACATAAACAGAAATTTCAACAGTTTTAAGGCATGTTCACATATATACAAGCATACAGGCAGTACTCGTTTTAAATGTTAGGGTATTAAATGATCTTTAAACTTAGACCATGCGTATTTTGTTAGCTAGCCGTTTGGTAGGCCAATCGCGGAGCACAGCGATTTGAAATGGCCTTTCCATCAACTTTGGGACTATTTAGATTTGGGCTTTTCTTTGAGTCAAGAGCAGATAGAGGTGCTTAAGTACTTTATTTAAAAGAAGGATGTAATTGGGTTTTCTTTGACAGTGTAAGATAGACTGCCCCGTTGACTGGCATCCGTAGTGGTGAGTATGTCACGATGTTCGTTGTCCAATAGCATGAGGAGACAGTTTAAAAAACAATCATAGATCCCACCCCATGACACAGTCTATGGATTGTGGCCATCCTATATATTTACATGTACACAATGGTTTGCCAGGCTATGTGTCGACTTGAAGGATACAAAGCAAAAAAGAAAATATTGTAAGTAAAGAGATTTCCTGCAGGATTTACTCAGAAGTGCTATGTATTGCTGCTGCTGTTGATACATATGTAGTTAGGAACAAATTGAACAAAGATGTGAATGTTTATGAAATAAAGCTCCATCAGACCGAAACTGTTTCATAATGGTTGCAACACTCTGTTGTGAAAGATGTACATTTTTCAGGTATCCTTCTGAAAAATTACAATATGATGCAAAAGTTCATTTATGTCAATATTTTCACTTAAAATGTGAAACTAATACATGAGATAGAAATGTTAAATGCAACGAGATATTTCAAACTTTTATTTTTTATAATTGTGATTATTATGGTTTACAGCTGATGAAAACCTCACATTCAAAATCTCAGACAATTAGAATATTGTAGGTGGAATATTGTAGGAACAATACTCCTTGAACAGTCACCTTATCGTGGTGGAGGAGTTTGAGTGCCCTAATTATCCTAGGAGCTTTGTTGTCTGGGGCTCTTTGTGCCCCTGGTAGGGTCTCCCATGACAAATGGGTCTTAGGTGAAGGGTGAGACAAAGAACGGTTCAGAAGGTCTTTCATGGATGTAAAAACAGAATCGGAGTACCCGGCTCGGAGGGTTACCGGGGTCCCACCCTGGAACCTGGCCTGGGGTTGGGGCCCGTGAGCGAGCGCCTGGTGGCCGGGTTTTCGCCCATGGGGCCCAGCCCGAACCGGATACATGGGCTCATCCAACTGTGGATCCACCACCCGCAGGAGGAACATGAAGGGTCCTTTGCAGTGTGGATCGGGTGGCAGACTGAGGCAGGAGCCTTGGCGGTCTGATCCCCGGACAAGGAAACTGGTTATGTGGGCATGGAATGTCACCTCGCTGGCGGAGAAGGAGCAGGAGCTTGTGGCAGAGGTTGAGCGGTACCGGCTAGATATAGTCGGACTCACCTCGACACATAGCATTGGCTCTGGAACCCAAGTCCTTGAGAAGGGTTGGAAACTCTCCTTTGCTGGAGTTGCTCCGGGTGAGAGGCGGAGGGCTGGGGTTGGCTTGTTGTTAGCCCTGAGACTCTCTGCCTGTGTGTTGGGGTTTACTCCGGGGGACAAGAGGGTAGCTTTCCTATGCCTTCGGGTCGGGGAACGGGTCCTGACTGTTGTTTGTGCTTATGGACCAAATATCAGTTCAGATTACCCACCCTTTTTGGAGTCCCTGGGACGAGTACAAGATAGTGCTCCGTCAGGGGACTCCATTGTCCTGCTGGGGGACTTCAATGCTCATGTGGGCAATGACAGCATGACCTGGAGGGGTGTGATTGGGAGAAACGGCCCGCCTGATCTGAACTTGAGTGGTGTTTCATTATTGGACTTCTGTGCAAGCCGCAGTTTGGCCATAACGAACACCATGTTCGAACATAAGGATGCCCATCGGTACACTTGGTACCAGGGCAGCCTAGGTTGCAGGTCGATGACAGACTTTGTAGTTGTGTCATCTGATCTGCGGCCAAATGTTTTGGACACCCGAGCGAAGAGAGGAGCGGAGCTATCAACTAATCACCACCTGGTGATGAGTTGGATCAGATGGCAGGGGAAGATGCCGCGTAGACCTGGCAAAACCAAACGCATAGTGAGGATCTGCTGGGAACGCTTGGCAGAAGAACCTGTCAAGACAGACTTCAACTCCCACCTCCGGCTGAGCTTTGATCATGTCCCGAGAGCCGTAGGGGACATCGGCGCCGAGTGGGCCTTGTTCCACTGTGCGATTGTTGAGGTGGCTGTTGCTAGCTGTGGTTGCAAGGTGGCCGGTGCCAGTCGTGGTGGCAACCCCCGTACTCGTTGGTGGACACCAGAGGTTCGGGGAGCCGTCAGGCTGAAGGAGGAGGCCTACAGGGCGTGGCTGGTCTGTGGGTCTCCGGAGGCAGCAGACGGGTACCGGATAGCCAAGCTGGGTGCAGCAGTGGCAGTTGCCGAGGCAAACTAGGGCATGGGAAGAGTTTGGTGAGGTCATGGAGAAAGACTATCGATCGGCGCCAAAGAGGTTCTGGCAAACTGTCCGGCGCCTCAGGAGAGGGAGGCAGCAACTCGGTCACACAGTTCACAGTGGGGATGGGGAGCTGCTGACGTCACCTGGGGCTATAGTCGGGCGGTGGAAGGAATACTTTGAGGAGCTTCTCAATCCCACCTACGCGCATTCCAAAGAGGAGCCAGAGCCAGGAGACCTGGGGATGGACTGTCCAATCTCTGGGGCAGAAGTTGCTGAGGTAGTCAAACAACTACACAGCGGTGGAGCCCCGGGGGTGGATGAGATTCGTCCTGGGTATCTCAAGGCTATGGATGTAGTAGGGCTGTCATGGTTGACACGTCTCTGCAACATTGTGTGGTCATCGGGGGCAGTTCCTGTGGAGTGGCAGACCGGGGTGGTGGTCCCCATCTTTAGGAAGGGTGACCGGAGTGTGTGTTCCAACTATAGGGGGATCACACTCCTCAGCCTCCCTGGAAAGGTCTACTCCAAGGTACTGGAGAGGAGGGTCCAATCGATAGTTGAATCTCAGATTGAGGAGGAGCAATGTGGTTTTCGTCCTGGCCGTGGAACTGTGGACCAGCTCTATACCCTTGCAAGGGTGATGGAGGGGGCATGGGAGTTTGCCCAACCAATCCACGTGTTTTGTGGATTTGTAGAAGGCTTATGACCATGTCCCCAGGGGCACCCTGTGGGGGATGCTCCAGGAGTATGGGGTGGATGGCCTTTTGTTAAAGGCCATTCAGTCCCTTTACCAGAGGAGCGTGAGTTTGTTCTGCATAGCCAGTAGTAAGTCGGACCTTTTCCCGGTGAGGGTTGGACTCCGCCAGGGCTGCCCTTTGTCACCAGTTCTGTTCATAACCTTTATGGACCGAATTTCTAGGCGCAGCCGTGGTGTGGGGTGTGTCGAGTTTTGAGGCAGGAGAATCTCGTCTCTGCTTTTTGCGGATGATGTGGTCCTCCTAGCTTCATCCAGCTTTGACCTTCAGCTCTTGCTGGGTAGGTTCTCGGCCCAGTGTGAAGCGGCTGGGATGAGGATCAGCACCTCCAAATCTGAGACCATGGTTCTCGACCGGGAAAGGGTGGCTTGCCAACTCCGGGTCGGGAGAGAGGTCCTACCTCAAGTGGAGGAGTTTAAGTATCTCTGAGTCTTGTTCAAGAGTGAGGGTAGGAGGGATCGGGAGATCGACAGGCGGAATGGTTCGGCGTCTGCAGTGATGCGGACGCTGAGCCGATCTGTCGTGGTGTAGAGGGAGCTGAGCCAGAAAGCCAGGCTCTCGATTTACCGGTCGATCTACGTCCCAATCCTCACCTATGGTCATTAGCTTTGGGTAATGACCGAAAGAACGAGATCGCGAATACAAGCGACCGAAATGAGTTTCCTCCATAGGGTGGCCGGGCTCAGCCTTAGAGATAGGGTGAGGAGCTCGGACATTCGGGAGGGACTAGGAGTAGAACCGCTGCTCCTCCGGATCAAAAGGAGTCAGTTGAGGTGATTTGAGCATTTGGTCAGGATGCCTCCTGGACGCCTCCCTGGGGAGGTGTTTCAGGCATGTCCTGCCGGCAGGAGGCCCCTGGGTCGACCCAGGACATGTTGGAGAGGTTATATCTCCAATCTGGTCCGGGAACGCCTTGGGGTCCTGCCGGAGAAGCTGGTGGAGGTGGCTGGGGAGAGGACGGTCTGGAGCTCCCTAGTTGGGATGCTGTCCCCGCGACCCGGACCCGGATAAGCGGAGGAAGACGACGACGAATATTCTAGACTCAAAGTGTCACACTCTAATCAGCAAATGAATCTAACACACCTGCAAAGGGTTCCTGAGCCTTTAGATGGTCTCTCAGTCTAAGCTGGGTTACTGAAAAAAATTTACTTTTGCATCATATTATAATTTTTGAGTTTCACCTGTACAGTGGCTAAAACAATAACTGTTTATAACTTTTACACAGAAACTTGTTCAATCAATCAAATCAATCAAAGCTTTATTTATAAAGCGCCTTCCGTGACCCTGTCGGGAAGCCCAAGGCGCTGAACACGGTGCATGAGAAAAGTGAAATATGATGAATAAATCGAAAATAAAAGCAATTCAAATATTACAAAAAAGGTAAAACGTTAAAGTAGAAGACAAATGGGTAAAACAAGGGATAAAGAGACCAATGAAAACAGGGAAATAAAATCAACATAAAAGAGGGCCAAATTCAAACACGTTCAGGGAATGCCAAGCGGAGGAGGTGTGTGTTTAGGTGACTCTTAAAGACTGGCAGAGATGGGGACAGCCTAACTGAAGGTGGCAACTGGTTCCAGAGTGACGGTGCTAGGACTGAGAAAGCCCAGTCCCCGCAAGTACACTTAGAATGAGGGACAGCAAGCAGGCCTTGGTCAGAGGAGCGCAGAGTGCATTATGGGAAATGTCTGTTCAGGAGTGTGGCTAGATAGGGGGGAGCACCACCCTGGAAGAAATTGTAAACAAAGACGAGGAGTTTAAAGTGTGAACGATAACAGACCTGTACTTGTTTACAAGTACACAAACGTTGCTATTTAGTAGGTATCATAATTGTACATTAAAATGCAGCAAATGTTTCTATGATCAGAGGGAAAATGCAGCTACGATGCAAGTTAGCAGAGCTGCCCAAACAACGTCCTCTCAGGCAAAAAAATAAAATAAAATAAAAAGTAGGTGTTACTGAAGTCTACATCCAATTACAACACCAGACGCTCAGACGGGCCCAATTAGGCCCATATCACCATGGAAGATGACAAGGAGTGGGCGGAAAAACTAAAGAAAGGGGAACAAAAAAATAAAAAAACACCCAAGAGTCAAAAGAAAATATGTAAGGTAATATGGAGAAGGAGTCTAAAGTGATCAGTTGACCCTTTCAGCTGACTCTGAATGACTTTTCCAGATATCAATATCTGCATCTCCATATCCAGCAGACGTCAAACATGATGACAACCAGCGACAGTCAAAGTCGGGCTTTCCCTCCTGCATGGAGGATGTGATGGGATTTCCTTCTGAATGCCAACATCTCGTCTACACATGCTAAAGGAACAGAGCGCTTTGCCAGGATGATTCAGTGTGGCTGTGACGGCCGTGCGGCAACAGAGACGAGACAGCTGCCAAGCTGTGAATGTAAACGTGCGTGTGTGATGGGAAGGAGTTGATATGCACACAAACACCAGGGTTAGGTGATGGTGTGTGACTGCTGAGCCATCATTTCATTTGGTGGTTATTAAGCTACTAATGTGTCTCAGGAAATATTAGATACATTATGTGGAATGATTAAGACACATAGCAGGTCTTTATGCAACTTTGAATGTGTGCGAGTTAGGTTGATAAGGGATTTCTTTCAACAAACTAAAAGCCTGCATCAAATAAATCATTCCAAAGTCATAATCTGACAAAATGCACAAACTTTTAACCTTCAATCTACATCTTATGAGTAGAACGACGAGCATGGAGGGTTCAAATCTCAAGCAAATTTTCAAAGAAAAAACCTGCAAACCGACAAAAATACACTTCAAGGATCCCATGTATCCACAAGGCCCTGACCCATATTCTTTAATCCTCCTCCAAGAGGGACGTGAGAGGCGTTCATTCCCTCTCAGTCTTACCACGACTGCGGATGAGGGAATGTGTGTTTGTCGGGAAAAATAGGACCAGAAATAACAAAAGTGTCACATCACTCTTTCATCAAGGCTCGTATTTCAACATTGCCTTGTATCATCTGTGCTTTGCAGAAAGCATTGTGGCAGAAAATAAGCCTATTCATATGCAGAGTGATTACTGTGTGTGTGTGTGTGTGTGTGTGTGTGTGTGTGTGTGTGTGTGTGTGTGTGTGTGTGTGTGTGTGTGTGTGCGCGCGCGCACAGCATTAAATAGGTCTTGGTAATAAATCTGATGGCTGCTATCACAGTATAAATATAGCCAGGGGATTTGGCCATGTTAGAAGTTCCAGTTTCCTTGCGTCAGATGTTTTAGACGAAGTTCCTTAGCACAGAATAGCCCGGGAGTATATGGCACTGAATGAGAGCTATCATTTAGCGTGACATACCTGACCGCACCCAGGACAGTCGTTGCCATTCTCACAAGTTCTGCGGCGTGATTGGATGCCTCCGCCACAGGGCACGTTGCAGCGGTCCCAGGCCGACCAGGCCGACCAGTAAACATGTGGCGGGCAGGGCAGGTGTTCATTACAGTACCTGGGTGGGAACAGAAATAAAAAGGAAGACACAGAATAAGGGGTCTAGTTCTGTGTTTAAACTGTTATGTGATCTTTCTGAAATGTGACCTCAGCTCGCAATCTGGTGACAAAACAGCCATGACACCAACATGAAATTCAGAGTCCAGTAAAAAGAGCCTTTTAGGTGTTATCCTCTACATGAAAACCTGACATTTATGGACCTGTAAGTAGTTTGGTGTTGGATCTGCGTTGTTGATCGAAGTAGCAAAAACTCCAAAACAGTGTATAAAATTAAAAGCAGATACTGTAGCTGTAATAAAGTTTGGAGTCAGCTTGTCAAGTGCAAATCCCGGACAAGCCCCCAGTTCTGATGAGACAACTAAAGTAGCTACAATAAAAGACAGAAAATTTAGTAGATCTAAATTAAATCTTAAAATTTGAACTTTAAAGTGAGGGTCAATGCCTGGGTGGGGACGTATTTCATCCACACTTCCTGTTAGGAAAACGCTTCTGAAAGAGGCGTTGTCTGGTGGACCGAGAGAGCGGCACTGACGCAGTGGTAGACCCCCCCCCCCCCCCCCCCCCCCGCATGTGCTATCGAGTTTCTCAGTCTAAAAATGAGTTGTTAATGAGCGCGTGCGCACTCCCGCGTGCACGCAAGCATGCACTCACACAAGACTTACCCCTCAGGATAATAGCAAACACAGATTCTGCAGCATTCTGGAGGGTTTTCTGTTAACCGCGATCATTTGATGAAAAAGGGGAGGAGGGCATTTTTTTCAAGGAGGCGAGCGGCTCAGAGAGCCAGCGTGTCATGTCGGCAGGTGAGTGGCTGAGCCAGGTAGAGGTGCGGCTGCCTCACCTGGAGACCAGTGCGGTGCAGCCACGTAGTACTTTGCTGACAACGTCATGTTTTTCAGCTCAGCCATCAGCCACAGCTGGTTCTACATAAATGTGGAGCAGAGTTTTAACCTGAAGATGGAGATAGAATTACGGGTTTGGGCTGAAATTTTACATTTAGAGTAAGTTGCACTAAACTGCCACACTAATCATTACACATGTGTACAGCAACATTAGACACTCATCTATACAGGTTATCAGCAAAAAAAAAAAAAAAGTTAATTTAGGCGTTACTTGCTCTTTAAATTATGTTAAAGTGAGACCAGGCAGTTTTGGCTTGCTTTTCGCACCCCCTAGTGTCCGTTTGTAGAACCACAAACAAAATCTCTTCGCTGTGCATTCGTCTTTTTAACACCTTAATCTAGAAGCTGAAATATCTCCCCAGCCTTCCTTAGTGTCTACAGGAGTGATTCATCACCACATTAAACAAATCAGCTGTGTTTGTGATCTAAAACATTCAGGAAATGTGCTGGAAGCAGACTGCTGCATCGGGCATGTTAGCTCCATTTTTTTCCAAGTGGAACATTCTGGCCAGATGAGGAGATAGGAAATGGGTGGCCTTTCTTCAACCCTATAAAGGGTCATTTCAGCACATACTGGTGCTGGTCTATGTTGTCATTTAGTATGCTGATAATACAACTACATCTAAGAATAGGATGTTAATGATCTAGCAACCTGATACTACTAGTTTAATTTATTCATGCTCCATACACCAGAGCTGGAGAAGGATTAATGCACATTGTAACACATGTTTCCAACATTTGGATCCCAGTCTGTCAGACTAAGATTATGCCTTATGAATATATTATACCAAGTCGATCGGTTACTGTCTGACCTAGAAACTAGGGAACCTCCATTTTTGTGGATTTGTCAGAGGGGTACCTTGTTTGGCACTGGTGTCTAGTTAATTATGCTGCCAAAGAACAACATTATTGTAAAATAGGAGATAAAAAAGGACAATATAATGGCACTTCAGAAATGCAATCATTTTCTGCAGGTTCCCAATGAAAAACCGAGCAGCAATCGGGTATGAGATTTTTACTGCTATCACAAGTAGGAGTTTTTTCAGGACAGAATTTCACTTTTTATAGGGATTTTGTTTGGACCAAAAGAAAACCATGTTGGTGTCTGTACTATCCGTCATTTCGTGTGGAGAGTGAAATGTACTGAAAGATCGTAAAACTGTATGTAGGACAACTTCCATAACTGCCTCTGTGTATGAAATGTGATATAAAAAAGCATATTTATGCAATAAAACTGTTATTTTGGACTATGTGTGTAAATGTTGATAAAATCTTGAATTAACTGTAAATAAATAATGACGTATTTTACCATTTCACCCACTCATGTAACACAAAAAGCCTTAAAGCCAAGTTCACAGTTTTTTCAACACATTTGTTGTGGTTTCTACTATAAATGAATGCCTTGTGAGACGACCTCTGTACGAAAAATGCTCTCGAGCTGCTGTTACAGGTTAGCCAGAGGAGAGGTGAGCATAACACAGTAGGATGTAGAGTCTTAAGCCTCCTTTCCACAGGACGTAAACGTCTTAGCCACTGTTATAGTGATCGAGAACCTTTCCAGCAACGTGTAATGTTTTAGACACGTCCCAGAAGCAAAGGGATGCTATCATTACACATCAAATCTATCTTTTACACGCTATACTTCCAAAACACGTCAAATTTCACATTTCAGATCGGGCCAGACAGGAAGTCAAACACAGAAGTAGTGTAAAACATCTGTAAAATTCTGAAATCGGTGGTCCACACTTTCATCACTTCAAGGCTGGATTACTCTAACTCCTGCTTATATGGCATTAGTAAAGCAGCTCTCTCTAGACTTCAGCTGGTCCAGAATTCAGCAGCTAGGTTGCTGACTGGAGCTGACAGAAGACAACACATTTCTCCAATTCTGAAATCTCTCCACTGGTTGCCCGTGCAGTTCAGGATAAACTTCAAAATTATGCTTCTCACTTACAAATCCTTGAACCATCAAGCTCCTCCATATCTGTGTGAACTTGTCCATTACTACAACCCGCCGCGTGCTCTCAGGTCTGAAGATAAGCTCCTCCTAGCTGTTCCGAATGCACGTTTAAAAAGCCGTGGAGAAAGGGCTTTCTCTGTCTGTGCACCGAAGCTGTGGAACGCATTACCACTGCTAGTGAGGCTAGCACCAACAGCTAGCATTTTTAAATCACGCTTGAAAACTCACTACTTCAACCTAGCTTATACCACATAATTATGAACCTCACTTACATCTGCATTGTTTAAAAATGGACTTTACAATATCAACTTCCGTACTATTGAGGTTCTTTTTTAAAATGTTTTTCTAATTTTTTATTCTCCCTGTGTCTTATTGATTTTAGCTGTTAGTTTTGGGAATTTTGTTGCATTTCCTTTTTATCTTTTATCTGTGTTCAACATGTTTGTATAACGCCGGTTTAATTAACTAACATTTTTTGTGTACAACGCCTTGTTTGGTTGTAATGCCTTGTGAATGGGCTCTATAAATAAAATTGGATTGGATTGGATAAAATTTCTAATAAAAGTTATACAGATAAAGGTACATCATTTCCTGTGAAATGCCCGTAGACGTTAAAAATTAACAGAAAATAAACCACAGACCTTTTAGGATACATGCAGCTGTCTTTCTGCTTGCTTTTTATTGTGTGAACTTCTGAAATCACGCGTGATTTTGTGACCTCACTTTATCAGCTGTGTGGAACGCTTTGGCTCCCGTTTCACGTCACAATTGCTCACGGGTAAAAAGCCTCCATTAGGTTACACGCCGCTTTCACATCCAGTGGAAAAGAGGCTTTACTCACTAGTATTTCCTGATTTTTGGACATCTCGCCTCTGATTGGCTACAACCAAAGCAACTCTTCTACTGCCTCTGTTCGCTATGCACAGTTGATGTTTTAGTGCTGCATGGTGGCGTAGTGGTTAGCACTGTTGCCTCGCAACACGAAGGTCGCAGGTTCGGAACTCGGCTGCGGCCTTTCTGCGTGGAGTTGCGTGTTCTCCCTGTGCATGCGTGGGTTTTCTCCTGAGTACTCCGGTTTCCCCCACAGATCACAACATGCCCTATAGGTTAAAAAAAACAATTGTAAGTCGCTTTGGGTAAAAGCGTCCGCTAAGCACATAAACATAAACATAAACATGTTTTATCTTCACAAATAACACAAGCCTGGTGGAGCTCTGCCATGTTGTGGAGTTGCTAATGCTAACAGTTAGCTTCTACTAGCCAGCATGTTCTGCTCTTGCCTGGCTGCAAAAATCAACAACAGCCTTCCGCATCGTGAGCCAAGATGGGCGAGTCCATGAATGCTAATTTTCAGTGTGACATAGATCTTTGTGTCTTTTTCTGACCAGTGTGTTTTCCCTTCTGTTTTCTATTGGTGACTAATGCAGGAAATAAGGGTAGAAGACTATTTTCACGTTCGGCCTGCATGTTAAACTCAGTGTGACCAATTGAATAAAAAAAATAAGTGAAAAATATTGCATTCACCACTCAGTGTAACCCCTTTTTCTAGAAATGCTATAAAACCCAATAAAAGTATATCAATACACAGTTTTCTGTTCACTTCCTACTGCTTTATTAACAGTGTATCTATGTGATGTTTTTTTTATATTGTGTTATTTTCAGGATGTGCTCATTATCTTCAGTCGACTGAATAAAGACACATTTATTCCAAATGTCTGTTTTTGCATAATAATGGTATGCAGGCTTCATGGCTGCTTCTGAAATTGCATGGACCACATAATAGCAGGTTTCATATAAAAACACTGCATGTTAGATTATTGTCTCTACATTACAGTTTGGTTGATTCTATTGAAATCTAAGTAGCTCTCTCATCTAGCAAACCATACGAATTAGACATAACGGCATCGTCGCACAAATGAAACCTCGTCGCTGAACTGGAAAAGCTAAGAAAAGATCAGGAAGTGTAAAAAAGCAGCGAAAATTACTAAAAACATTGCTTTTTTTCAGAGCAGCAAGGGTCTTTGATGTGGCAGCTAGAGCCTGAACCGAGCTAAACGTCCGTGACAAAGCTCCTTATAAGTATTGTTAAGAAAATTATCCATCAAATCTTAATGAATGTGTCTGCTCAGTTTGCATAATTCATTGACAAAACGTACTAAAAACCACCGAGGCACATGCATCATCTTTAATTACCCTGGTTTACAAGCTGCAAAGGCTTTACCAAGTCCTCGTTGTAAATTACCATCTGACGTTTGCCAGGCTTATTAAAGCTACATAGCTTATTTTTCAACTTTTACACAAACAATAAAAAAAGCTTTTATTGCTGTTTTGATGTGTTTTTGCACACGACTGATGAAAGCAACAAAAAAAAAGTTTTTCATTTATCGCCTTTGCTCTTTAGACTGGAGCAGAGTATTCTGATGTATTCCCAGATACTCCACGATTCTTCACGGCAAGTCAAAGAATCCGGGAGTAAAAGGAATCCTCGGAGCTGAGAGTTTCTTTCCACATTCGCTAATCTGCATGCTCTAACTGGGCTGATACAGTGAGGAAGAGTCTGGATTACAATCTAGCCTGGAAAAAAGCCCAACTCTCGCATGAGGACAAAACATCCCAACAAACACAAATAAAAAAAAGCCATCTACAATCAGCGCTGTAGAGATTATCTCAAGCTTCAAAATGATCTCCACACTCCCTCTAATCACACCAGTGAGTGGCTTTGCTCCCTCCATGTTTTTTTCTCCTTCTGTAAAACACACAGGGCTGATCAGACTAAAACGAGGCTAATTACTTGGTACAGGCTGAGTAAGCAGTGTGGACGCTGTCAGCGTGCTGAGGGAAATATCAACAGAAGGTTCATAAATGCAGGAATTAACCATCCAGATTTAAGCCCGTAGCTCTACTGTGTGCACTCGCTTTCGTAGCATTTGCTTCAACTTTAAAGGATTTGCTTGCAGCAAAACAATTGGGACCAAACTTGTTGGTTAAAGACATCAAAAGAGCTGGAAAAGAGAGATTTGTACTTTCTACTAGACACTTGCATATATAGACACAAGGTCTGTGCAGTAATCTGAAGTGAGACACACAGAAGCCTCTGACGGGAGCTTTGTGCCCCATGTACCAAACACTTTCCACAACATTAAACAAATCTTTTAGAGTACACGAGCTGACAGAGTCCCGGTGCTCCCACGGCACAAAGACCGACGCTTGTAAAGAAGCCGTCACCTGTTTCACACATGAGGATCTGCAAACAACAGATGTGTGGGTTTTAGGATGCTGCTGAGCTGTAGGTTGTAAACATTTCTCATACACCTGCAACAGTATTGCTCATGTGCACACAAACATCCAGAACATGTTGCTGGTTTCACCATTGCAATTTAAACGCTTAAATTTCACCATCAGACCCTGTTCTATGACATTAAGTGGGCAATATTTTGGGAAATGCATTTCCTCAAAGTCCCTCCCCTGGCCCTTTAAAGCACAACAAATCATTTATGCAAGCCAAGAGCATTGACCAATAGATCCACAGGAGGGAGGTGTCAACTAAAGAGAATGAAAGAAGAAAGAAAGAAAACGATCATTTCTATAGCGCCTCTCGAGATAAAAATCACGAGGCGCTTCATAAAAACAAAAAAAAAAAGGATAAAAATGTGTTTAAAATGAGAAAAATATTAAAATTGTGAATTAAAAAAATCTTAAGGAAATGGAGAGAGAAAATGAAAAGGAAAGAGGGAAATCAGTGGATCCCGGGAAAGGTGGAACAAGAGCAGAACAAGGAAAGGGTGGTGGTGATGGTCACACAAGAGTCAGCTTGTCAGGTGAATATTCTGCTGCTTTTTAAAGGAGACCACTGAGTCCACTGATCTCAGGGAGAGAGCTCCAGAGTCTGGGGGCCACAGCAGCAAATGATCTGTCACCTTTGGTCTTAAGCCTGGTGCTGCACAACTAGTAGGCTTTGGTCACTGGACCTCAGGGACCTGCTGGGGGTGTAGGGACTGAGAAGATGGTGGTGTCCATGTAAGGCCCTAAAGATCAGAACCAGGATCTTGAAATGTTCAGCGCCTTGGGCTTCCCGACAGGGTCGCGGAAGGCGCTTTATAAATAAAGCTTTGATTGATTGATTGATTGATTGATTGACTGATTGATTGAAATGAACCCTGAATGAGCCCTAGTCATCTTAGAACGCCCATGAAGAAGAAAAAGAAAAAGAAAAAGAAGGAAGAAGAAACTGGAGCTTTGCAATGGAGCAGCCAAAACAAGAACTAAAGATACAGATTAGTTTACCATCTTCACCGACTCAAAGACCCTTTAAACTTGCCATGAGACATTTACAACAGTTGAGTAGGATTTACATGGGGAGCCTATGTCACGCCCATCTCCTTCCCGATCACGGGTTCCCAGAAGAACAAAAAAATTCATGCAAGTCAACGGGGCTAAATATGCTATTTTGTAATTCCGCTTGTTGTGTCCCATAGATTTCACATATGATGTCCGTGAATTTTAAAGAAGCTTTTTGATACCAAGAATGTGGTTATCTTCGAACGGGAGGAAACGCCATTTTAGGTTCTGTGTGAAAATAAATCCAGGACTACAAATGCGCTTCACGAAATTGACGTCATTGAACCAGACACGGAGAAAACTGAGGGAAAATCCTTCCCACAAGAGGAAAGAACCACCATCAATCTGGCCATGTGGTAAGTAGCAGCTATGCTAGGGGAGAGGAGATTCTGTGGTGACGTTGCATATGCAACATGCCGATGTAGTCATGCTAATTACAAACTTTTACAAGCTGATAAATCTCAATGACAGGAATGATCCAAACATCCATCATTACTTTTCATTTAAATTGCAGTACAACATATGTGTGATCCAGTGGGTAAGGCAAAACGAATTAGCCCCATTGACTTTCATTCATTTTTCGTTCTTCTCTTTCGGGACTCATGAGCCGACCGGAAAGGGAGGCTCCCTATTGAAGATTCTTTTTTAAAAGGCAGAGGGAGCTTCGTGATCTTAAAGGTATCAAAACTGATGAAGTGTTGGTAAAGCTTCTTTGGGATGGGTAAATACCAAGTCATTTACTAAATTTTAGAGAATTCCAATCAACATTTTATTAAAAAAAGAAATAATAGTGTTGTTGTAGGCTGCGTTTACCGTCGGCTAGTGTAGTGCTAGCTTGAATTTGAATTAATGTCAGTCTGTAAACTTCAAGCTAACTATGAATGACCTTTTGTACGTTCTTGCTGTGCTTGTCTTCAAATTCCATTTTTGGTTCTTTTTTAAACACATATAAGGTATTTCTTTACCTTGCTGACGGTTTCGTTTGCGGTTGCAAACTTCTTCAGAGCTGACACTGATGGTGGCGTCACTTCCTACACCGTTTATCCGCGGGCAGCAGAGGACGTTGACTCAACAGTTCCCTTGACGACAGTGATTTTCCTTGAACTGTCACCTTATCATGGTGGAGGAATTTGAGTGCCCTAATGATCCTAGGAGCTATGTTGTCTGGGGCACTTAGTGCCCCTGGTAGGGTCTCCCATGACAAATTGGTCTTAGGTGAAGGGTGAGACAAAGAACGGTTCGAAGGATCTTTCATGGCGGTTAAAACGAAGAGTCGGAGTACCCGGCCCGGAGGGTTACCGGGGTCCCACCCTGGAGCCAGGCCTGGGGTTGGGGCCCGTGAGCGAGCGCCTGGTGGCCGGGCTTTCGCCCATGGGGCCCGGCCGGGCCCAGCCCGAACCGGATACATGGGCTCGTCCAACTGTGGACCCACCACCCGCAGGAGGAACATGAAGGGTCCGGTGCAATGCGAATCGGGTGGCAGACCAAGGCGGGAGCCTTGGCGGTCCAATCCCCGGACAAGAAAACTAGTTTTTGGGACATGGAACGTCACCTCGCTGGCGGGGAAGGAGCCGGAGCTTGTGGCAGAGGTTGAGCGGTACCGGCTAGATATAGTCGGACTCACCTCGACACATTGCATTGGCTCTGGAACCCGAGACCTGGAGAGGGGTTGGACACTCTACTTTGCTGGAGTTGCTCCGGGTGAGAGGCGGAGGGCTGGGGTTGGCTTTTTGTTAGCCCCGAGACTCTCTGCCTGTGTGTTGGGGTTTACCCCGGGGGACAAGAGGGTAGCTTCCTTGCGCCTTTGGGTCGGGGAACGGGTCCTGACTGTTGTTTGTGCTTATGGGCCAAATATCAGTTCAGAGTACCCACCCTTTTTGGAGTCCCTGGGACGAGTGCTAGATAGTGCTCCATCAGGGGACTCCATTGTCCTGCTGGGGGACTTCAATGCTCACGTGGGCAATGACAGCTTGACCTGGAGGGGTGTGATTGGGAGGAACGGCCCACCTAATCTGAACTCGAGCGGTGTTTTGTTATTGGACTTCTGTGCAAGCCGCAGTTTGGCCATAACGAACACCATGTTCGAACATAAGGATGCCCAACGGTACACTTGGTACCAGGGCAGCCTAGGTCACAGGTCGATGATAGATTTTGTAGTCGTATCATCTGACCTGCGGCCGTATGTTTTGGACACCCGAGTGAAGAGAGGGGCGGAGCTGTCAACTGATCACCACCTGGTGGTGAGTTGGATCAGATGGCAAGGGAACATGCCGCGTAGACCTGGCAGACCCAAACGCATAGTGAGGGTCTGCTGGGAACGCCTGGCAGAAGAACCTGTCAAGACGGTCTTCAACTCCCACCTCCGGCAGAGCTTTGACCACGTCCCGAGAGCAGTGGGGGACATTGAGTCCGAGTGGGCCTTGTTCCACTCTGCGATTGTCGAGGCTGCTGTTGCTAGCTGTGGTCGTAAGGTGGCCGGTGCCAGTCGTGGTGGCAACCCCCGTACCCGCTGGTGGACACCAGAGGTTCGGGGAGCCGTCAGGCTGAAGAAGGAGGCCTACAGGGCGTGGCTGGTCTGTGGGTCTCCGGAGGCAGCAGACAGGTACCGGATAGCCAAGCGGGGTGCAGCAGTGGCAGTTGCCGAGGCAAAATCTCGGGCGTGGGAGGAGTTTGGTGAGGCCATGGAGAAAGACTATCGATCGGCTCCAAAGAGGTTCTGGCAAACTGTCCGGCGCCTCAGGAGAGGAAGGCAGCAACTCGCTCACACTGTTTACAGTGGGGATGGGGAGCTGCTGACGTCAACTGAGGCTATAGTCGGACGGTGGAAGGAATACTTTGAGGAGCTCCTCAATCCCACCAATGCGCATTCCGAGGAGGAACCAGAGCTGGGAGGCCTGGGGATGGACTGTCCGATCTCGGGGGCAGAAGTTGCTGAGGTAGTCAAACAACTACACAGCGGCGGAGCCCCGGGGGCGGATGAGGTTCGTCCTGGGTATCTCAAGGCTATGGATGTTGTAGGGCTGTCATGGTTGACACGTCTCTACAACATTGCGTGGTCATCGGGGGCAGTTCCTAGGGAGTGGCAGACCGGGGTGGTGGTCCCCATCTTTAAGAAGGGTGACCTGAGGGTGTGTTCCAACTATAGGGGGATCACACTCCTCAGCCTCCCTGGAAAGGTCTACGCCAAGGTACTGGAGAGGAGGGTCCGATCGATAGTTGAATCTCAGATAGAGGAGGAGCAATGTGGTTTTCGTCCTGGCCGTGGAACTGTGGACCAGCTCTATACCCTTGCAAGGGTGATGGAGGGGGCATGGGAGTTTGCCCAACCAATCCACATGTGCTTTGTGGATTTGGAGAAGGCTTATGACCATGTCCCCAGGGGCACCCTGTGGGGGACGCTCCAGGAGTATGGGGTGGGTGGCTTTCTGTTAAGGGCCATTCAGTCCCTTTACCAGAGGAGCGTGAGTTTGGTCCGCATAGCCGGTAGTAAGTCAGACCTGTTCCCAGTGGGGGTTGGACTCCGCCAGGGCTGCCCTTTGTCACCGGTTCTGTTCATCACTTTTATGGACAGAATTTCTAGACGCAGCCGTGGTGTGGAGTGTGTCGAGTTTGGTGGCAGGAGAATCTCGTCTCTGCTTTTTGCGGATGATGTGGTCCTCCTAGCTTCATCCAGCTCTGACCTTCAGCTCTTGCTGGGTAGGTTCGCGGCCGAATGTGAAGCGGCTGGGATGAGGATCAGCACCTCCAAATCTGAGACCATGGTTCTCGACCGGAAAAGGGTGGCTTGCCACCTCCGGGTCGGGGGAGAGGTCCTACCTCAAGTGGAGGAGTTTAAGTATCTCGGGGTCTTGTTCACGAGTGAGGGTAGGAGGGATCGGGAGATCGACAGGCGGATTGGTTCGGCGTCTGCAGTGATGCGGACGCTGAGCCGATCTGTCGTGGGGAAGAGGGAGCTGAGCCAGAAAGCCAGGCTCTCGATTTACCGGTCGATCTACGTCCCAATCCTCACCTATGGTCATGAGCTTTGGGTAATGACCGAAAGAACGAGATCGCGGATACAAGCGGCCGAAATGAGTTTCCTCCGTAGGGTGGCCGGGCTCAGCCTTAGAGATAGGGTGAGGAGCTCGGACATTCGGGAGGGACTCGGAGTAGAACCGCTGCTCCTCCGGATCGAAAGGAGCCAGTTGAGGTGGTTTGGGCATCTGGTCAGGATGCCTCCTGGACGCCTCCCCGGGGAGGTGTTTCGGGCATGTCCTGCCGGCAGAAGGCCCCCGGGTCGACCCAGGACACGTTGGAGAGGTTACATCTCCAATCTGGTCCGGGAACGCCTTGGGGTCCTGCCGGAGGAGCTGGTGGACAAGGCCGGGGAGAGGACGGCCTGGAGCTCCCTAATTGGGATTCTGCCCCCGCGACCCGGACCCGGATAAGCGGAGGAAGACGAAGACGAAGACATATGTGTGATCCAGTGGGTAAGGCAAAACGAATTAGCCCCATTGACTTTCATTCATTTTTCGTTCTTCTCTTTCGGGACTCATGAGCCGACCGGAAAGGGAGGCTCCCTATTGAAGATTCTTTTTTAAAAGGCAGAGGGAGCTTCGTGATCTTAAAGGTATCAAAACTGATGAAGTGTTGGTAAAGCTTCTTTGGGATGGGTAAATACCAAGTCATTTACTAAATTTTAGAGAATTCCAATCAACATTTTATTAAAAAAAGAAATAATAGTGTTGTTGTATGCTGCGTTTACCGTCGGCTAGTGTAGTGCTAGCTTGAATTTGAATTAATGTCAGTCTGTAAACTTCAAGCTAACTATGAATGACCTTTTGTACGTTCTTGCTGTGCTTGTCTTCAAATTCCATTTTTGGTTCTTTTTTAAACACATATAAGGTATTTCTTTACCTTGCTGACGGTTTTGTTTGCGGCTGCAAACTTCTTCAGAGCTGACACTGATGGTGGCGTCACTTCCTACTCCGTTTATCCGCGGGCAGCAGAGGACGTTGACTCAACAGTTCCCTTGACGACAGTGTCCTCTGCTGCCCGCAGATAAACGGAGTAGGAAGTGACGCCACCATCAGCGACAGCTCAGATGTTTGCAAACGAAACTGTCAGCAAGGTAAAGAAATACCTTATTTTTGTTTTAAAAATAACCAAAAATAGTAACTGTGGATGAGGTGGGAGGGAAGCCAAATGAGATTTATCTTTTTTGTATTTGAGCTAAGTGATTAGCATAGCATTAAATCTTGCACTACATCAGATCATTTGTTAGCATGTTGTAGCATTAGCAATGATTGTGAGTGCCGTATTGTCAGTTTTTGATGTTTCTCACTTGAACACAGCAGATTTGATTAATGCTGTACTAGGAGATAATTCAGCAGTTAAAATCAGGTGTGTCTGAGCAGGAACATACTAAAAACATGCAGCCCTCTCTGTTAGCACTGCAAAGCTATTTGTGTGCTGTATGAGGCGTGGCTGTCACCTCCTGTCAGAAGGGGAGGAGAATCATTGTGGGCGCTATAGCCATTCAAATTTCTCAATCTCTTCCTCCTCACCTTGATATCATGCTACGGACCACAGCTTTAACCACTAAAAATGCCGGGTCACATGAAAAAAATGTGCTTTGTCCCATGGGTTGGAATGCTAAAAGGTTGTTAAGAAGTAAGCAGATTGTTTAGTTTTTTTTTCTTATTGCTGATTTTAGGCATCTTAATTTGAATTGAATGTATAAACCGAGCCTGTCTCATGTGGCCTTTTCAAGTCCTGCAGATTTTGGCATTTTCACCTGGGAGGATGACTCAACAGTTCCCTTGTTAGAAACCAGCCTAATGTGTCTCAGATGACAGAAAGGTAGAAAAACAACCCACAATTTAGATTATAACTGAGCCAGAAATGGAAAAGGTTACAAAATGCTGCTTTTCTCCTGCTGTGGACATTAAAAAAGCCACTCAGCTGTTAGTGTCTGATACGTTTTCTGAGTAACTCGGCTTTTCTGGCAACTCTTGTGTGTTTTCCTCTTGGCTTTTGTAATCAAAGACTATTTCATCTGCAGCAACAATACCAAAGATAAAGCAAAAAAAAAAAAAAAAAATGAGACGTTCAACAAGAAAGACTAGAAATAATGAGAAAATTTAGATAAATAAAGTAGATCTAAAAATCTGCATCCAGTTACTTGTTGCTTTTTGGATGCCGTTGCCATGGTAACCTTTTATACATCCGTTTTCTTTGCCTGCGCCCTGTGATCTGTTGTTATTAGCACTTTTTTGAGCCTTCACATCTGTTTGACAGCAGGATTGCAGTGAAATGCATTACACAATGTTTCACAGCGCTACGGAAGTAAGCTATAGGCTGAAAGTGAATATTTCCCAGCTTCAACAGGTAACACAAGAATGATGTAATGCAGCCAGAGTTGCTTAATGCTCAAACACAGGCGAAGGCTGCCAAAAGTTCTCTTTTCTGGTTTGGTTCTACTGCGGATTTCACTTTCAAAACAAAAATCTAACAAAAGAAAAGCAACAAAGAAAAAAAACCCTCTTGATCCTTTACACCTGCTCTGTTTTATGTTTTCACCTGTGTTTCCTCATTTTTCTCCATGCCTTGAAAAGTTACTTGGACACCACAGAAAGATCGTTTAAAAGGCGGTTAGTCTACACCAAAGCTCTGATAAACGAGCTTGTATCTGTGTGTGAAAACCAGATAATTACCCAAGCAGGCCTTCTCAGCCCCTAACTGGCTGTCATACAGCTGGACAGAAAAACACAGAAACGAGGAGGGAAGATTCCAGGGTAAAGTTTGTCCACACATAGGTGCGCGTCTGTCATTTACCTCTCCTCACGGTTCTGGCCAACACACACCCGGCCACCGTGGCGAGGCGCCGGGTTGCTGCAGGAGCGCTGACGCACCTGGAAGCCGATTCCACAGCTGGTGCTGCAGGGGGACCAGGACGTCCATGGAGTCCACGCTCCGTTTCTACAGCGACACAGACAGCAACATCACTGAAAACTGAATACATCTGAGACAAAAAAATAATAAAATCTTCCCAAATGCTTTTATTAAGCACCATACCATCCCTGTTTCCTCACAAGTTGTTTCCAATGTGGATTTTGGATTTTTCTACTTAAATAAAACCCAAATCCGAGAATCAGATCGCACAAGAGAGCCAATGATTTCATATTTAATTCAAATGCAGCCCAAAGCGTGACTGAATGTTGCCAATATTTAAACAGAATAAAAGTTTGACATGAAAAATTAAATTTATTCATATTTCTGTGTGTGTATGCTCCCTCTTCTACATCTGCTTTATAAATAATGTACATTATGTACGACAGCAACAAAGATAAGAATAACTTATCTGGCGGAACAGGGGGATTGTGTGAGTCTACGGCCATTTTCATTAAAATAATGAAGATGTTTTCATCTCTAATACTCTAAATGTGTGAGCGCTTCTCCCTACCTACACTGATACATTTCTCATTACTTTATTATTCAGATAAGATGAACAAACCTACTGAAATATCCATTTTTTTAAATGAAACAATGCACGAAGCTGCTTCGTTTAGCAAGCACAAGCCTGAACTCTGAGTGTTAAATCGAGTAATGAGAAAGAACAAAAAAATAAAATCCAACCCCCAATCAACACCTTGTGTGAAACTGCAACACAGAACAATTTGCAGAGTGCTGCTGATCCCTAATGAGGAGGTGTGAGCACGTAGGGAATTAGTCAACCAGTTTTGTGCATCTGTTCCCGTAAGCCTCACAGATCTCACCAGATTTATGGAAACGGATCATAAATTATGTCTTATATACCTGGAGCAGTTAGCGACTTCGACGCTGATCCCGTTGCACGACTGGCCGCCACACTGAGGGGCGGGGTTATCACAGGCTCGTGTCCGACACAGACAGGACCCGGCGCTGCTGCCGTCGTTGTGACTGCAGGCGGACCAGCCGGACCAGGCACCAAAACCGCCGTCCACTGTCACGTTACGGACCTGTTACGGACAAAAAGTGAGAAAGACATCACTGGTCACCGCTGGAATATGCAGCTCAGGGAGATGCATCCCACAGGTGCAAATTGATGGAAACAAGAATCAGTTTTCCTCTAGCTGATGCAACAATAAGTATTATGTCTTTTAAAAATAGAGTAGTTATCAGGGGTGTGTCCAGGGAGTGGCCTGGGGTAGCACACACGCCACCTTTGGGACAGACTGACCACCCTAGGTGCCACCCAGCAGGGTCCCATTTAAACTGTCCCTAGAATAACAATAATAATAATGCATTGAACTTATATAGCGCTTTTCTAGACACCCAAAGACGCTTTCACACACTCTCACACTCACTGCTAGTGCTACTTGTAGCCACAGCCGCCCTGGGGAGGTCTGACAGAGGCGAGGCTGCCATTTGGCGCCGTCGGCCCCTCTGACCACCACTAACACAGGCAAGTTGGGTGAAGTGTCTTGCCCAAGGACACAACAGCAGGATACCCCTGGGGGGAGCTGGAATTGAACCCATGACCCTCCGATCATGAGGCAACCCGCTCTACCACCTGAGCTACTGCTGCCCCAAAATGCCCCAGAATGACTGGGGTTAAAACACCTTTAACACTGGTTTCTGGCCCCAGTCCTACAGAATATATCTTTGTTATTTTTTCATATTGACATAAATAGTATTTAGAGTCCTGGGCCCCTATTTATTAACCATACTTACAAACAGATATGTGTGTATTTCGAGCGTTGGAACTATTTTATGCATGTGTGGTATTTTGTTGCTGGGTTCCTCATATAGGAAACTTTTTACTGATTGGCTTAATGAACTGACCTGTATTGGAATGTTTACAATGTGAAGTCTTGAGACGACTCTTGTTGTGATTTGGGGCTATATAAATAAACTGAATTGAATTATTTACTAATTTGTACTTGTGTGTAGAAATGTTCCTAAATAGAACAGCTCTGACCATCTAGTGGTACAGCAGCGGAACCGCAACACTGAAGATCTCAGTCATCTACACGCAGGGTCCGAATTAAATTTTTTACTCACCGGCCAAGTTGGCCGGTAGATGATGAAAATCTACCGGCCAAGTTGGCTGGTAGATGATGAAAATCTACCGGCCAAGCATATTTTTTACCGGCCAAAATTCTAAATGATTTAGATCTACCTGAAGCATGTAATTCTATATTATGTTGATTCCAAACAGAGTGACAAAATAATTAAAACATCAATTAATAAGGAAAACAACTCTTTTGTCATTTTTACTATTTATTTATTTTTAGAGATGTTTTTATGAACTCTTTCATTGAAATCTAGTCAGACTCCTTGTTTTTTCTGTCCATGAAGTCTGGCCTCCTGCTTCCGACACCGTCTTTGTGCCAAAGCGTTACAGCCTCATTTGGGTCATAGTCCTTGATCTCTGGAGAACACAGCTGCACCATGAGAATATCTGAAAGTGTGTCAGGGCTAGGGTTGTCACGGTAACCGGTGTAGCAGTAAACCCCGGTAAAAAAGTAGACAATAATAATAACAGTCTTGTTTTTAAAAAAAAAATATCTCGGTGGATTACCGTGGCTGCGGTGTAGGCGCGGTGACCCTTACCAGCCACCGTATCATCTGCTGAAGTTGCCGGCGGCACATGCGCACTTTGTTGTTTACGACCAAAACTTTCTTTAAGCTAAAGCTGAAATAATGGCAGGAGGAGACGGCAGCGCTCGGGAAATTTATTATCCCTCAAAGAAGACAAAGTCGGCAGTATGGGCATTTTTTGTATATTTGAAGAATGCCGAGGGCCAGTTGTCTGTGAAAGGCAGCAACGCTACGTGGTCATCATAATGTAGCCATTGTCTCATGACTCCACCATCTCCAGTTCGCCACTTTTCACAAAATCTTCTGGTTGCCACTGGTCCTGGTGGTTTTTCTTCCAGTTCGACGAGTTTTCTTTTGGAAGGCTGGCTGACTCCAGTTAAAAACCACCACATTTCACAGCTAGTTTTAACACAAAGCTAACTGCTAACTTGATAAACTGATTGAATGGGATAGGTGGAAATGACGTTGGATGCGGCGTTCACGTTTCGCGTACGTTTGTGTACGTTGCATGCAGGCGGGAGGAGTATCAGAAATCCATGGAAGATGACTGATAAACATAACTAATTTGGTGCAAACATTTACTCGCCAGGTGGCAGGTGGAGCTCAAAAATTTACTCGCCAAATGGAGCAATTTGCGAGTGGCGTGGCGAGTGTTAATTTCGGACCCTGTCTACACGTGTTCCTCATCCACAAATGATTTTGACCCAATCAGTAATTTTGTTTGTGGAAAAATCTGCTTGATTACATAACTGTTGTTGACTTGCTAGCAATAAAGTTTTTTGTTTTGTTTTTCGGGAGGAACGCAGGGATTTCCCTCATGAGTTGAGGATTTGGCGTGACCAAATATGGTTAATTGAGGGCTTTCTTGTATGTATGTAAGTAAGTAAGTAAGTAAAACTTTATTTATATAGCACTTTTCACAGATAAAATCACAAAGTGCTTCACAACATACATAAAAAGGCAAAACAGGACAGGAGCACAAGGTCAACTTACATAAAAGCTTGTCTAAATAAAAAGTGTCTTCAGCTGCTTTTTAAAAGAATCAACCGAGTCGGCCGCACGAAGAAACAAAGGCAGGGCGTTCCAAAGTCTGGGAGCTACAGCTTGAAAGGACAGGTCCCCTCTAGTTTTAAATCTGGTCTTAGGGACCTTCAGTAGGTTTTGACCCGAGGACCGTAGAGTGCGGCCAGAAGAGTGAGGGATTAAAAGGTCTGATAAATATTGTGGAGCGTGTCCATTAAGAGCTCTAAAAGTCAAAACTAAAATTTTAAAATCAATTCTAAACTTGACCAGTAGCCAATGTAAAGAAGATAAAACTGGTGTTATGTGAGCCCTTCTATTGGTTCCTGTTAAAAGTCTTGCTGCAGCGTTCTGGACCAACTGGAGACGACTGACATCTGATTTGTTAAAACAAGTAAAGATAGAATTACAATAATCTAAACGAGAAGAAATAAAAGCATGGATAATCATCTCCAAGTCCAATTTTGAAGTAAAAGCTCTCAATTTGGAAATGTTTCGCAAATGATAAAAGCAGTTTTTTACTAAATGTTTTGAGTGGCAGCTCAAAGACATGGATTGGTCAAAAAGAACACCAAGGTTTCTGAGACTGATCTGGACTGAGGAGCTCAGGGAACCGAGGTGTTGTTTGATTAAAAGCACTTTCTGTTCAGGAGCAATGATCAGTGTTTCGGTCTTGCTTGAGTTCAACTGAAGACAGTTACTGGCTAGCCAGTCCTTAATACGCTCAATGCAATCAAGTAGATCAGCTAGCTTGTTAAACTCTGTGTCCTTGAAAGAGCAGTACAGTTGAATGTCATCTGCATATAAATGGTAGGACACATTAGTAAAGCTTTTGATAATCTCCCCAAGAGGGCAAATATATAAACGAAACAAAATAGGGCCTATAGGGCACACAGATGTTTTCCCATAATGTTTTCTTCGCCTGGACTGGATTCCAGCTCTAGATCCACGCTTCCTTCTCCGTCCACGGCGGCTTGAGGGCCGCAAGCATTCCAGTTCTGACGTGGCACAAACAAAAGTTGGTGAAAAAAATTCGGCGTACCTGTCCCAGGTAACACAAGCAATCTGCATATGCTCCTTAATGCGGAAAAGCGTGTGCCGATCATAATGGGATTGACTGACAGCTGAGACACAGTTTGTTGACAAACTTGATAAGGCAAAAAATATAATCAAACAGATCACCAAAATGCGAGAGAGTGGTGACGAAGCACACAGAGCAGAGACCGAGCCTAACACAGGCACCATCATGCTATCTCTTTTACCGTATGTAAATGACTGTGAATGGACGCAAGCACCAGGCTACGCACAGGTGGGATTTATCAACAGTCGATTGCGGAGGAACATGCGTACGAGTGGCCACCGCATGTTTCATTAATAAGGCTTTTTGCTGGTCATATGAACCTGATATGAACATACTAAATTTCATTCGTATGATGGAATATAGGACACTTTCTAGAACGTTTGGTAAATGATGGGCCTAGTACTCTACTCCAGTTAGAAGAAGAAGAAGAAGAACAAGAACAAGAAGAAGAAGAAGGAGAAGGAGAAGAAGGAGGAGAAGAAGGAGAAGGAGAAGAAGGAGGAGAAGAAGAAGGAGAAGAAGGAGAAGAAGAAGAAGAAGAAGGAGAAGAAGAAAAAGAAGAAGAAGAAGGAGAAGAAGAAGGAGATGAAGGAGAGGAAGAAGAAGAAGGAGAAGAAGAAGGAGATGAAGGAGAAGAAGAAGGAGATGAAGGAGAAGAAGAAGGAGAAGAAGAAGGAGAAGAAGAAGGAGAAGAAGGAGAAGAAGAAGAAGAAGAAGGAGAAGAAGGAGAAGAAGAAGAAGGAGAAGAAGAAGGAGAAGAAGAAGAAGAAGGAGAAGAAGAAGAAGGAGAAGGAGAAGAAGGAGGAGAAGAAGAAGAAGAAGAAGAAGGAGAAGGAGAAGAAGGAGGAGGAGAAGAAGAAGAAGAAGAAGAAGAAGAAGAAGAAGGAGAAGAAGAAGACGAAGACGAAGACGAAGAAGAAGAAGAAGAAGAAGAAGAAGGAGAAGGAGAAGAAGAAGAAGAAGAAGAAGACGAAGAAGGAGAAGAAGAAGAAGAAGAAGAAGACGAAGAAGAAGAAGGGTAGTAGGCAGTAGGGTTCAAGCGCGCAGTACACAAGTGTGCCGAATTGGGAAAGGGAGCATCAACCGCGACACATGCCAGGATGTTGGTTGCTGTCTGTGCTACTTTTGAGAAATTTTTAGAACTTTCAAACAATTTTTTGACAAAATTTACATTCATTGCTGGCCACATTAAATCTCAGTCTAAACTATTCAGAGCATGTTTAAATATCATTGATCATCTTAAAATGAACTTCTTTCATTAGAAAATACATTTTTTTCAGAAAAGGCACTTGAGTCGTTGCTCCACCTCATTCTCAAAACTCCCACGCAGTAATGAATTTTTGGTAATACTCTTCTCTGAAGTCTGCATCGATGTGGACTTGGGTGATGTGCGGATCAAGGGTGCAAAAGGGGTGTGGTCAACTTCTGCACTTGACAATTGGGACACCCTATGCACCTGCACCCCTGGACAGCATAGCGCAAGAAGAAGATGGTCATGGCACAAAAATGAAATAAATAAAGCACCCATAGATGCCACCCAGGCACAAACCATCCCCCCCCCCCCCCCTTTTAAAAGACCTGGATACACCGCTGTTAGTTATGAGCTATAAACACGAGGAGGACGCATCATAAAATAATGCTGAAAATAATGAAAACAACAACAAAAAAGAATGTTTGGAATGGACATAATCAGGACGCAGAGATGTGAGGAAATAAAAGTGGTGAATTCACGCAGCAAATCAGAATCAAACCGGAACGCTCGGATATTACAAGTGGAATGAATTACAAGCGTTGAGCGTTCAGGGCTGCAGAAGCTGCAAGCCCATGTTAGTGTAGCATTTCAAGGTGATTTAAAAATGCAAAGAACACTTTCGCACGAGGAGCGCGGTCGTCATCTGCTTTGGCAGAAGCAAAATAATGTCTGGCTCTTACCGGTAACTGAACTCTGCCGTGGGGCTACATGAGAAACGCTCGAATGAGGCAGACAACATCTGAAACAATGGGCCAAAGAGGCAAACAAGTACAGAGAGAAAGACAATTAAAAGCTATATTACAATATCATTCAAGCAGACCCTGCATGTGACTAGGTAATGGGGGTAATATCTACTGAATTATTCACGCCACAATAGACAGAATGTAATTTTGTGAATTATTCCACTATGTCTTTTGTTATAAAATTAAACAATTATTTTGTGCAGTTGAGAATTTTTGAGTTTTATGTGAATTACAAGACTCAATCAGAGCCTCTTGGTGCAGACGATGAGCTTGTTTCGTCCTAAATGTCTTAGGAGGAGGGGTTTAGTGGTTTGTGTCCAAAAATGTCACATTGTGACTAAAACTTCTACCTTTTCTAACACATTGGAACAAGCAGTTGCCTGTTTAAACACACACACACACACACACACACACACACACACACACACACACACACACACACACACACACACACACACACACAGGCACGACTGTGATGCCAGATGGTGTTTGTGAATAGGTTGGTAAAGTGTGTCTCCTGTTTCTGCCTACGCAGGACGACTCGGCGCGCAGAAACCTAGACTGGCCTTAAACTTCAGATTAGCACTTTGTAGGAATATGCAGCTGAGCAGACACTCAGCCAGCGACAAACCTGTTAAAGGGCTCTCGCTGAGTGAAAGTTAGAAAAACAAACTTTATTTTTTTATTTTTCACATCTTGTCAGTAAATTGCTGCAAATATAATTATGTCTTTTCTGGCTTTAATCCCTGTATGAAACGGCTTCTTTAAGGTGAAACTGTTTTATTGTATGCTTTAATTTAAAATGAGTGCTTCTTTGCATATTTAAAAAGCTCACAACAAGAAATCATATGTCTACATGTGTAGTGTTGGTACAAACACAGGCCCGGTGCTGTGCAGGAATGTGGGCTTTCTTTTCTTTACAACAGGGATTCCCAAAGTGTGGTGCGCACACCCCCAGGGGTGCGCGAGCTGCCGCTAGGGGGTGCGCGAGGTGAAAAGTGTAATGGCTGCGGAGCTCAGAGAAGTCTGTCATGTGTCACCATTATTGTAGAAACTCATTTGTGGGTGGGCCAAAGAAAAAGTAAGTGGGCCCAATAAATGTAATTGAAAACAAGTATATTTTTGCGCGCGTGTCCTCCACATGTGCCCTAACTTCATAATAATAACAATGCGCCGAGCTTCAGCACTCTGGCCTGCACACGCCGATATGTTCCGTATTTGATAATTTTTAACGTTGTTGGAGGAATCTGAAGGTGGCGAGTCATTCTGGCAGATTGTAATTAACACCTGTCTCATGCAGGTGTTCTGACGTTGTAAACTTCACACACAGAACATTGTGGATGTAACAAAATAACAAGAAAGGATTCCCATTCAGGCTATTAACAGCGCGCTGAAGATCTGAAGTTCAGAGTGCTTCTGTCAGAGGTCAGACGTGTTCCAGCGGAACCACGGCTCACGGGTGCACAAGTGAGCACATCTGGGCTGGGCAGTAACGAGACGCGGTGACTTGAGCGCACACACACAGATTCAATAAGCACGCACGCTGCTTTAACTCCGGCGCGCCGTCAGACTGAAGGCAGAAATGAACGCTGCCTCCACCGTGATAAAAACTTTTAAGAGGTTATTTCTCATTCAAGGTGAAATTAAGATATTAGCTTCTGGGATGAGTCGGGTCCGCTCCAGCCAGTGACTCCTCATGAACCTGACCACATCTCATGTTACTGCAGCATTTGTTATTCCAGTCTGCGTGGCAGCGGATCGCAGATTCAGCCACACCATAAAACAGCAATAAGTCGGTCTGAGGTAAAAGTGAACATCATGGCTATATCTTTTCCCCTACTGACATTTGATTACGCACAAGTAGGTGATCAGCTCAGGTTTACGCAGAGCAGAAGGAAGGAGAGCACTCTGGCCGCACAGGTTAAACGTTCCTACTTTAAGAAAACCGTTAAACTGCATTGTTTATGTGCTACCTGGGCACTCTAAATATTTATTTAAAATTAAATCAAAGGAAATTGTAATGGTATCGAATCTTCATTGATTACTATTTAAAAAATGAAAGTGATGGGGAATTTTTTTAACCCTGACTGTTTAGCTTGACATCTGATATATATATATATATATATATATATATATATTTATATATAGCCATGCCCCGATGTGGGGGGGGGGGGGGGGGGGGGGGGGGTTTGCGTCGACATGGTCGGGACATAGAAGGGGGTGCGCGGCTAAATAAGTTTGGGAACCACTGCTTTACAACATTCAGTGCGTTTACATGCAGCCAGTAACCCTTTTAAAACCCGAATATTCACAATAACCCGGTTCCGCAGGTCCTTGTAAACACCGGCAAAACCCCGGATATGCTCATAACCGGGTTTTTAAAAACCCAGTTCCTACACCTGGGGTAACCCTTTTCTAACCCGAATGTTTGGTCGTGTAAACGCATGTTGGGATATCCTCATCAAAGCGTGTGTTCTGCGCATGCTCTGTTCGCAAGGAATCTTGGTCTTTTGAGTAGCGAGACGTCTTGTATGCGCCAGAACACCGGAAGTAAACAACAAGTTGGGGCACAGCACCACACTTTTGGAGTGACGGGGAAACTAAAGCGCAAACAAACGCGGTCGCTATCTCTTCCGCACTGGGAAACATGTTGTTGTTTTCACGGATACCGGAACAAGAACCAGAAATGACGCATATTGCGTCTGGACGTAGTCCATACGTCCTGACGCTACCCCAACGTCCGCATTTAAATCGGGTTATGCAAGTTAGGGGTAACTCTTTTTATTTATGCTTGTAAACGGGTTATTCTGATCAACTCAGAAACCAGAATACCGACCTTAACCCGGTCATAACCCGGATATTGGCTGCATGTAAACGTAGTCATTGTTGCACGTTGATGTTTGCTGGCATTCACTGGAGCTCAGCTCTTTTAAGTTGGGGATTAGCCGGGCAATCATGACGTGATGCTTTTCTTTTACGAACCATTCTGTTGCAGATTTGAGTCAAGCTTCGGCTGTTGAACAGATGGCCTTACACTGGACTCTAAAACACTTTGGTATGTAGAAGCTAATGGTGGATAATGTCGTCAATGTCCTGTGGATTACAAACAACCCAAATCATCAACCTTCCACCACCATGCTAGTTGTAGAAGGTGCTTTCTGGAATTATTATTCGTATTACTTATTATAATAATAATAATTTACATACTGTCTCAAGTTAAACAAAAAACCTGCAAATGGGAAAGATTATTATTCTTTGTTATTGGTGTGGAGATTTAATCTGAATTTTAATCAGAGAATTAAAATTTGCTTCTCATTTGTCTAATTTTAGAGAAAAAGAGTAAAATCTTCTACCGTGCGAAGAAAAGAGGAAGAATACACCATCTGTAGACAACAGCGCTAACCGCTGCACCACCGTGCTGCTGCCAGGCCAGCTGTTGGCCCTTAAATGTGAATCTCAGCAAATCAAAGCAAACAGAAAATGTCTCCTGCTTGACATTTATTAAACAAACATAACTGGGATCAATCATTCTGTCTCTTCTCCAGCCACCTAACCATGTTACAGAAATAATGCTGATAAATTATGCAATACACAACTGCCCAGTTTACAATCAAAGATCGGTTAGCTAAACACGTGTGTCTGATGTGAGAATCAGACCTAGAATAAATAATGAGTACCAGTTATTCACCCGAATAACGCTAATGTCGGTCTGTAGTTAGTTACGGTTATCCAGAAAATCTAGAAAGCAGGAAAAAAAAAGTCCTGTGGATTAATAGGTTGATAAATGTGACGCAATACCCCTTTTACCAGAATGTGGTGACACAGCGTTCTTGTGTGTAATTATTTTTGTGCCCAGCAGCATGAAAAACAGGAAAAATCCTGTCTGGACATCATGTAATAGATTAGTGAAGTGCTCTCGAATTAATTTATGAGTCTTAGTCTGGCAGCCCGCTCTTATTTGTCTAGATGTTGCTAGATGATGTCTATCCCCGGCCAAACCGGCTCCTATAAATAAAAAGTCCCACATGTAATAAAATCAGAAGTGTTAAATATTCATTAAAACATGGACGCTTGCACATTCATCTCGTTGTTCACTCACAGCCTTGCAGCTTCCTTCCTTACTGTGACAGATCTGTGCAGTGTTACAGTAGAAATATAATTTATAAAAGTGTTATTTTATTTTATTAGGTGTTTTAAACGTAGAGCAGAAAACACAACATCCTTCATAAGAATGTGCATGGGATACAGATCTTGATACCTGGGACTAGATGGAAGTCCAGCTGCTCTTCCGATTAGGATGTGGCGGGATTTGGAAAATCTTCATTGTGACGGCACTCGTGCTGCTGCTACTCTCACAGTGTATGTCAAATAGGTTTTCTCAACTAATCTCCATATTCCTGAGACATTCTCCCGTGCCCTCATCATGCTCCATATGTCAGCAGCAAGTTTCTACGGTGATCCTACCACATCCTGGCTCTACAGGTCTCCTGTCAGGATGCAGTAATGTGCTCGAACCCTGACAAGCTAGCTCGTAGTTAATAAGGTGATGGGATAGTAGCCTAGGCATCGGGTCAGAGCCGCCAGCCTTGCACCACTCAGAGCTCCCACAGTATGAGACATCACTACTACACACACCCTCAGCACTCTGATACACAGCAGCCATGATAATAAATCAAGAAAACCCTAAAACAGACGTCTTTGCACAAATAATCATTGACCCACCACACTGGGCCTCTTGCAGCAGAAAGAAATTTGTTTTGAATTTTCTACTTGAATCACACTGAATTGGTCAGAAACTAAATTATCATGGGTTCCAGATGGCTATGACAGCTTCAAGTCCAATTAGAAAGAAAATATGAATCGTGCAACGTTCAAAATAACAGGAACCCGAGGACGCAGCCCTGCAGCTCACACCTGCAAATATTTTCAGACATCTCCAACAGTGGCAGTCCAGTTCACACAGCAGGATAATTGTGTAGATTTTTGACCAGTCCTCCCCTTCCGACAGCTTTAAGGATGTGCTCGATTACCGTAAAAGCTCTGAAGATAATCTTATCAGATATTCCTTCTGTGTGTGGTGTGTTAAAAGCTCTCTGGTACCCTTGAAAGGACGCCGGGACAACACAGATCATAAATCGGGGCTTTCCAAAAACGTCGATCCAAGTTTCGAGGCCAAACGAGCGTGCTGCCTTTTGATTGTGGCGTGTAAAATCAGAATTTCCCAGAGGAACCTATCCTGAGGGATCAACATGGTTAATCTGAGTCTTTAGCCAATCGTAAAGCAAGGTGATGGAGGCGTGCTGCACGCTCCACCACCACGTTTCTTCGCTCCAGGTCAAGTTTGATCTCTAGAATTTTTACGAGATTTCTCGTGTGACCGGGGAATGATCGTGAATGCAACTTGTTTGTGTGTAGTGTGACGTTTTTGCCTTATGACCGGACACCACACACTGCAGGACCAAAACTGGTGTATCCAGAATTTTCTTACCACCGTGTGTGTGGTCTGTAATGTTTATTAAACCATCCAACCAATTAAAAGAAATCCTGTTGTGTGAACAGGGCCTTATCTACTGGCCTAATATGGTCCCGGAAACCTCGCCAACATCGCTGCAAAGACCATTCATGTCCTTGTGCTGTAAACCAAGTCCTCCTTATCCTACATCTTTCAGCCCTTCCCAACAATAAAATGATTGTGTGAAACAAGAGTTTTTAATCCAGAGGCTTAAAATGACTAAAGTCTCAGGTGCAGGATGATCAATGTCTACTAGAAGCTTTTAGCTGCAGGCATTGTTGCACAAGAAGATACTGAAAATAAACTTTTACATACATTTGCCACCCAGATTTATAGTAGTGTGTAAAGAAAACATTACCACGTCTAGCTTTTTTCCATTTCTGGGTGAAAGACATGACGTTTTTCAAGCTTTGCACAGACTAGAAGACTGTTCAGTACTCACAGGACATTTGGAGATGCTCTGCTCCCACTGGCTCATTCTGACACTCTCCTCCAAGGTAGTGCATTTCTTCAGCAACAGATCCCATCCACAGTAGGGGTCTCTGGCTCCTACACAGGCTCTAGACGGTAAGAATAACATCCTCCATTAGCAGGCATTTATTAAGCTGTCATCTATCCATACAGACGGTGCCGCATTGTGGGGCAGCGTGAAGCGAAACATCAGGTAGAAGAGCGAGATGGAAGAGGAAGGTCTTGTGAGAACAAAAAGATGTGCGGAAAAATCTGAACTTGGAGGGAAGTGTCATGAGGAATTACAAAAAGGGAAACGCTGCAAGAGGAGAGTTTTAAGAGAGAGTAAAAGACTAGATTGTTGAAAAAAAAAGGACCAAATCTGAGAAAATAACACCACTTAAATTACTTTAAATATTATATATTATAGTCAGGAGAAAAAATTCTGCACCTTCACTACATTTTCAGTTATCCACTCAACAAATATTCACTCAGGATTTTTCAGTAAAGATAGAGTTTCTGGCTTTCCTATAAATATTTCAGCAGTTCAGATGGTTTTTTGAGCACAATAAAAAAAAAGGATGATGTTACTTTTTTCCTCATAAGCAACTCATTGCTGACAGCTCGGTGACATATCGTACGGCCGCGGGCGTCAACGCTCCGCGAGATGCCCTTGGTGCGGATTTCATAACAACGAACAGAGCGGAGACACTAAATGAGAGAGCTTATGCAAGCCAAACATGATCAAATGGTATCTATTCACATATAGCTGCTCAAATAAGCCGAGACTTGTGCTTGCAACGTTGTCTGGGTAGCTAACAAAGAGCAGACAGTAGCAGATGGCATCGGTTGGGACACAGATATCAGGGATGACGACGGCGGTACAATAGTGGAAAACAGGACAAACACATTTATGTCTCGGGGGTCAGAGAGAGAGAGAGAGAGAACTAACATTTCAAAGGTAGCAGATAATGTCACTGATGAATCCCAAAAGCAGCCGGCCCTTGGTTCTTTCATCTGTTGTCTATTTTCCCCTCAAATTGTTTTTTGAACTTTTACTGAAAGTGAAAGTATAAAAGATGTGCTGCTGCAGGAGCAGACGCTGGCTCGGCATGTGAACGGAATGTGATTCTACTTCACTTCATGCAATCAAGAACGAGAGTCAGATATTTGTTTTCCTAGCAGACATAAACATAATACGTCTGATCGTCAAAAGACAAAAGGACCAACAGCTACCCAGTCAAGGAGACCGGGGGCAGCTAGGGCACCTCTAGTGGCTCAGACAAAGCTGATTTGGAGGGTTTTAAGTTTCTGCAAAGCCCCCTGAACAACACCAAGGCCTGGTCCTCTCTGATAAAGACTATCTTACGAAGGAAGAGGCTTTGAAAACTTTTGGTGTGAGCACATTTGCTTTTGACAGCTCCCGCTGAGATTAATGGCGTTTGTTTGCGCATGCACTCACTCTCTGCTCTTGTGGTAGCTGCATCTCTTGAGTGGGATCTTGATGACCTGGTCCCTTACGCCCACATAAAGCTCGCTGCGGCTGTGCAGGATCAGCAGGCTTCGTATGGGCTGCCTCTTCCTGGGCGGGAACAGCTCGATCTCCTCCAATAGGCAGCTCCCTGTGGACTGGTTGAGAGGAGAAAGCACTTTCCTGATCGTGCCGTAATCTGGAAGAAAAAAAAGACGAAAGGCAGATGTGGTCACAAGAAAGATGAGGAAGGGCGATTATCCTCAAGAGAAAAGGTAAACTAATGGAGGAAGGCATTGAATTAAAGGCACTGGAGAGTAGAAAAACAACAAAGAACATATACTGGAGGAGAAAAATAGCACACAAGCCTGCGTGAACGATGTGTGAACCACACAAAAATCACTTCCTAACAGAAAAGCTGTGAAAACAGCCCATGAGAAGGAGAGGTGGGGCCAGATGTGCCAGGCTTTGGTTATGGCATCAATATGCAGAGCTGTAGATGGAACAAGGGATTCAATGTGGCACCTGAATGCATGATTTCTGGCCTACTTCTACTTCAGGGGATATTCTAAGGGATAAAACCTCTTTGTTGTGTTGAGAGAGATAGAAGCGTGGAAATCTGTGTCACTGTGAATACATCCTGACCTTTTATTTTGCGCTAGGCGGGCCCTGAAAAATGCAGTTCGAGGCAAATTTCCTTTTGGGGAAAGTTAAAACAAACATAATCTATTATTCATGCAATCCCCTGGGTGAGCACAAAGTAATTAGGTGTACAGTAGCACCAGAAGAGAAGAGGGTGAAATGCTAATAGGCAACTTAAAGGCGGAGAAAGTAAAAGTTAGGTCCTGCCCCAAGCAGCGTGGGCAGTAATGACATTACCATTTCGTGCAACAAGCAGTACAAAAAGGCTTTAATTTAAGCTAAATCGGAGTTCAAGTAAGTGCATGAAGGCTGTAGCTTTACCGTGAAAGCTGAATTTATAGTGCAGTGTCAGCAAAGCGAATTACGGCCTTAGTCTGACTTCATTCTGACTTTTAATATGGCCAGAGCTCAACAGTAACCCCCCATGTGATCTCGACATCTCCCAGGTGTAAAACGCATTCACAAATCCGGCGCTGCAGCAACATTATACCAAACGCCGCGGCACAAATACCGCTAAAGTCCTGCAGCGCCGTGCCACCACAACGTGTTCAGAAGACACGACGTGGCGGCAGTATTACACTGATTTGCTGGCATGGTGTGTCTTCTTCAAAGGGCATTCATCCCCTAATGCAAGAAACACATTGGACCACTCATTTGGGCTTTAGAGGCAGGATCCAGAATTTTAATTTTAAATAATCAATACAAAATTAGCTAAATGAGCAATAGTTGATATAGTGAACCAATCACCGAACTTTGTTCCAGTTATGTTTAAGACAAAATAATCCCGCTCCAGAGCTTGCTGAATAACAGTTTAGATGAAATGCACAGCAATCCACTGTTCAGGCCAACGAACCTCACACCTCGACGTTTACGGACTCCCAGTTGGAGCTATTAGGCTCCCCACAATGGCCCCAATCAGCGGGGAGCGTTTGGGCGTTAATAACAGCATGTGATTAGATACAGTATGGGCACTAGCCACTGGCCCTGGCAGTGTTTCAGATGTTTTCATTAGTGTCTGGTTAGTGTCTGGGGAACTTGCTACGTGGGCTGCGCTGGATCACTGCTACACTGATCACATCACCATGCAAACAGTGAGAGGGTTTTTTAAGGGAGATGCCAAACACATGGCTGGTGAACTGGAACAGACTATAGGAGTGTGTATGTGGGGGGAAAAGAGAGGCTCACTGGGCTTATATCAGACACGATATGTGAAATACCCTAAAATAACACCGACCCTTCAACAGGAGGATCACGCTGACATTTCCCAGAGGGCTCACGGTTCATTAGCACAGTGAAGTGGGTCACTACATTCAAATTCTGTTCTGTGCATCTGTTTCCAATCCACGCACTCTGTCACAATCCAGATCCTCAAACGCCGGTGACTAACCGGTGACTCTTTTCCACACTTTGCTAAGTCTAACATCACATACTAACATACCAGTATGACCAAACAATCCAGTGATGAGCAGATGGGACCACAGAGACACATGCAACAGTCTGCATGTGCTCTTAATCATCCATCTGTCTTGTTTTGACACAACTTGCTGTTTTCTGGTGTTTATAACCAGGTTTTAGTGACTGTGTGTGATTTGTGTTCGTATGGAAAGCACGTGTAGGTAAAGAGAAGCCAAGCTTATGTCAAAGACAAAGCTTTGATCCTTGCATGATGATAAAACAGAATGATAGGTAATATTCATCTTCCTACAGGCTAATTCTTTTGTGTGCAAAGTGCACTTCAAGCCTCTAAAGTCGAGCATTTCTTTGTAACAATCACAACTCAAGGCTGAATAAGTAAGAGTCATTGTAAGCAGTAAGGTATAAGTTAATTGCAGTCATACTTCTTATGCGGGACTGTAACGTTGTGTTCTGCTTTTGTGATATTTTGTGACCTTTTTGAACTAAATGCCACCCATTTCTAAGTAAAAGTGCAAAAATATTCTGTGTGAAGTGGCTAGAGATCCTAGCTGAGGACGGCACAACAGAGGGAACACAATCTTAAGGTGACCTGACGTTGAACAGCATCCAAATAAAATGCAAATGAAGAAAAGAAACTTGTTGAGAGTTGCTGACACAAACTGTAAACTTCTTATTCTTGCAGGAAAAAGGAGGTTTTTATAAAGAACATACCAGTGGCCAAGTAGATGATGTGAAGCAGCGTGTCTTTCCCCTGCACCACATCCACTGCGATGTGAGTGAAGCGGACGTTGTCCTCCATGAAGTAGGGCACAGGCACCACGGGTTGGACCACCTCGTGCATCAGCAAAAACTTCTGAGCGTCCTGCAGGTTCCTTTGAGTCAGGTTCACATAGGAGCCTGAGTTGATGGTGCCACACTGTGGAAACGATGGGAGGAAAAAATTGAAAAAGCAAGCTTTGGCTCACTAGTTTGATAAAAGCCAAGCTTAATAGGCTTAAGATTTTTTGTTCAGAAATCCCACCAGAGATGGAAAATAGAGGGATTAAATGATTAAATGAACAAGGATTTAAAGTCAATTGCTGCCTCTTTGCAATGGTTTTGGTTTCCTCCCAACCTTAGGGCTTTGTAGAGACAGAGGCTGATGGAAAGAAAGGGACTGATGGATGTTTGACTGAATGGGTAGTTATCTCTTTTATTAGATTTCTTCTCATATGCATATATATTGCTGGTAAGTTTTATAGGTTTTCATGTATTATTGTTTCTTGATTGTGTCTTTTTTTAGCTCAAAGATAATAACTTGAAAAGGTTTTGAGGGCTTAATGTTGTCGGTGACTATATTTACACTTAAATAATGCATTCTTAAAGGTGCAATATGTAAGAATGACATCACGTGGTCAAATTTGATCCATTTTTCTAAACAAAAAAAAATCACTTTCTCATTGCCATTCCATATGTTTTATGGCTGTCACCAGTTACGAAGGAAGGCCAGAAGATTCTAGATAACAAGTAAAGATGAGTCATGAACCATAAATTGATAAATAGATAAATACATTGTCATATCTAGTGCTAGCACTCTAGGATATTTTACGAGGGGAGCACTTACTACAGGTTTTTTGAAAGTGTGTTTGTTAGCTTGCTGTTATACAGTCCTGAATGACTCATTAAAGGAAGTAAAATGCCATGATTGACCCATTGTTCACTTCACACATAAATTTCACTGAAGTATCCAGTTGTTGGTAATTGAAAAAGTAACTTGAGATATTTTTATAGCTTAATGTTTGCTTCTAATTCACTGTTAGCATTGTTAGCTCAACTTTAGCCTCTAGCCTGCTTCACCTGATATTAGAGAAAAACAAAAAGATGCCTTGGCTTCTTAGGGGTACAAGAAATACCTTCTAGGTCACTCCTGTTTACTGGCTTCGGTTCATTAAAGTGACAGTGTGTATTTTTTCTGGCAATACATACCTAAATCATTGCAAGTAAGCGGTATTTGGGGCCATCAACCAGCTCAGTGGCTGCCCTGGGACTGGGATATCAGGGTTCAAATTGGGTCATACCAATGACTTTAAAAATTGGACACAATTCCTCGCTGCTTGACATTGGATTGGGGGTTAAACCACCAAATTGTTCCTGAGCGCAGCCGTGTCTGCAGCTCGCCTCTCCCCATGGGGATGGGTCAAATCTTAATCTGTTTTTGTGTTCCAGTAAGAGCTTACCAATGAATGGCCAAAAGGGTAAAAAATCCCCAGGAACGCAAACTCCGGCAAAATGACAAGCACCCAGAATCCCTTTCATCAGTAACGAGTGAAGAGGAAAATTTGTAAAACAACATTTATAAATGGCGAAAGTTTTGTAACCATTTGTTACACATCAGTAAATGCATGTTGTCCTCACGGGCTCCCGTAGGAGGAAACAAGGCATCTAATATGGTTAGACCCGCTCTTGTATTTTAGACCCAGTTTTTATGGTTATATGTAATGAAGCCGCCAATATTTTTCAACAAATGGGCATCATTTATTTAATTTTCAACATTTTGATGAATATTTCCAGAGATTAATGGCAAAAACTACACACAAGTCTTTTTAAACAACTTTTTCACTGTTGTTGTTGAAGCACAAATGCCAACGCTGCCGCGTTAGCTCGAAGCAGATTGATGGTAAACAGTAACTACGTCTCTTTAGATTCTTTTGAAAGGTGGAAAACTGACAACCGGCTGAAAAGCAAATCTGTTCCCTTCTAACATGACCGAGGCATTGGACTGTTTAGTGATTATTTCACTGTAAAACTCTTACATATTGCTCTTTTACATAACAACAGCAGTCAAGCAGAGAAAGTTTCAAAATGTCACATTTTTATTGTGCTGTTAATTACATTACAATACTACGTTTTCTAGTTTTGTTATCTTCATTTGTAAAACTGTAGATTCATGATGTGGTGTTGGGTTGTATTCTAAAATATCTTACTAGAAATGTTTAGTTTGACAAACTGTTTAAACACCACATAGGACTCCCCAAGTGATGCTTAAAAACATTGCTGTTATATGTTTCCTATAATGCTAATTTATCACCAACACTTTACCAGATTTGATGAAGCTGATGCTGCTTGAATTGGAAATGCAGGCCGCTTTCTCCATCAAACGGAACATAACAAGGTGAAGCACAAAGCCGGTGCAGCTGAGCGATGGCCGGATGAGAAAAGCTAACCATGCAAGTCCTTCTCAGTAAAACAGGACCAAAGCTGGGTTTAGGATTGTGGATATAGTCCCGCTTTACAAAGGACACCAAGAAACAAAAATATGCCATGGATGGCCACTGCCCCACCCTGAATGCCTGCTTTAATTGTAGTGTCACGTTACTCCGCGCTAACTGAGCAGCTGCTTTATTTTTAGGTTGGATCAGACTACAGGTGGTAGTTACAGAAGCCGCAATATGAACACTAAACAGATCAATCCCTGGTCTTCACGGAGCTGACAGATGAGAAATCATAAAGGACTTCCCCGGAACAGTGCTCTCCACATCACGGGATGGGAAATTACAGTCTTGACGGACCTGGACCTCCTACACTGTGCACCCAAGTGTCTCAAATGTGCCATTCAGAAGCACACGTCTAAAATTTCCATTTGCGGTCTGCCCTGTGTGCATGAATCCCAGAGAAGCATGAGTGTTTTTCTGCCACGGTGAGGAGGAGTCAGGTGCTGACCAATGAAGGGCTATTACATCTGTGGACGCACCGAGATGGATGCTGTGATTTCCTCGGCGCAGTCAAGGTGAGGGACACAACCATCATTTGGCTGAGGGCCCATCCAACACTCAGCTGTCCCCTCTCATCACCGCTCCAAAGTGCTCTTCCAGGATGAAAAGTGGCTCTCAGAAATATAATTGTTTTATAGCATTTATTTCCAAAATGTGTGGGGTTTTTTTGTTAGTTTTTTTCAAATACCGTCCTTACTTGGTATTTCTTTACTTATCTTTTATTTTCCAGGAAACTATACACTGATTAGGTCGCCACCAGGTCTGGGTATGAAATTAGATTTAATTTATGATCATCTATAACTTTGACAGGAGCACTGAGGAAAGTGACACTTTAATTTTTCTGCCTTCTAGAACAGATACCTTCCATCAGCTTCTGGGTTTTAGTCTAACTTAACATACTTTCCAAATTACGTAGCCAAGGAGAGGATGTTTTCTTTCCCATCCATCCATCCATCCATCCATCCATCCATTCATTTTCATCCGCTTATCCGGAGTCGGGTTGCGGGGGCAGTAGCCTAAGGCGAGAGGCCCAGACTTCCCTCTCCCCAGCCACTTGGGCCAGCTCCTCTGGGGGAATCCCAAGGTGTTCCCTGGCCAGGTGAGAGACATAGTCCTTCCACCGTGTCCTGGGTCTACCTTTAGGTCTCCTCCCAGTTGGACGTGCCCAGAAAACCTCACCAGGGAGGCGTCCAGGAAGCATCCTGACCAGATGCCCGAGCCACCTCAACTGGCTCCTCTCGATGTGGAGGAGCAGCGGGTCTACTCCGAGCCCCTCCCGAATGACCGAGCTTATCACCCTATCTCTAAGGGAGAGCCCAGTCACTCTTCGGAGAAAACTCATTTTGGCCGCTTGTATCCGTGATCTCGTTCTTTCGGTCACTACCCAAAGCTCATGACCATAGGTGAGGGTAGGAACGTAGATCGACCGGTAAATCGAGAGCTTTGCCTTCTGACTCAGCTCTCTCTTCACCATGACAGACCGGTACAATGCCCGCATCACTGCAAATGCAGCACCAATCCACCGATCAATCTCACGCTCCAGTTTTCCCTCACTTGTGAACAAGACCCCAAGATACTTTAACTCCTCCACTTGGGGTAGGACCTCATCCCTGACCCAGAGAAGGCATTCTACGCTTTTCCGAATCAAGACTATTGTCTCAGATTTAGAGGAGCTGATTCTCATCCCAGCTGCTTCACACTCAGCTGCGAACTGCTCCAGTGAAAGCTGAAGATCACGATCTGATGAAGCCAACAGGACCACATCATCTGCAAAAAGCAGAGACCTGATCCTCAGGCCACCAAAACGGATGCCCTCCACACCTTGGCTGCACCTAGAAATCCTGTCCATAAAGGTTATGAACAGAATCGGTGACAAAGTGCAGCCTTGGCGGAGTCCAACTCTCGCTGGGAACGAGCCCGACTTACTGCCGGCAATGTGGGCCAAGCTCTAACACCAGTCATACAGGGACCTAACAGCCCATATCAGAGGGCCTGGCACCCCATACTCCCGGAGTACCCCCCTCAGGGCCCCCCGAGGGACGCAGTCAAATGCCTTCTCCAAATCCACAAAACACATGTAGACTGGTTGGGCAAATTCCCACGCACCCTCCAGGATCCCCCTAACCCCAAAGTTCCACCATCTCCGCTTCGGCACGAACTCCGCAGCAAAAACGGTCTCGTTGTAGTCAATCAGAGCTGTTCCACTACTGCGGCCGTGCGGCGCAGTGCGCCGCCCGCCGTTCCGCCATCCAGCAAAAATAGGATCGATTCTATTTTTGCCGGACGCCGGAGCACCTCCGCAGTCAATGGACAGCAATCACAACCGCCCAACAGGAAAGGGAGCAAGCACAGCTTCCGTTATTTCACAATAAATCGATAACAAAAAGCGTTTTTTGTTTCATATGCACAGGTTTAACAACTTTTAACAACTATCAATGGCGGTTGAACTTTAAATGCACAAAAATAAGCCATAAATACGGTTTCTACTATCAAAGCAGTCACGCTTTGTTGATCCAAACACTGCTGATCTCTCAACACAAATGATGGGCAGATTAAACAGTTCATTTCAATGCTTCTCCCACACAACGGGTGTTTGGATCTAACTTCCGCATTTACTGCTCGGACTGTATCGCAAGATCTCGAAAATCCCGCGCATGCCTTTTTGCGCACATCAGGTTTCCGCACCGGAGCGGAGCTGTTGTAGAGCGGGTATAGTATAATTTGTGTTAGGAAGCGAGCGGCAGCGGAAAGTGGGGGCGGAGCGGAGCGGAGATAGTGGAATTTTGGGGTAAGGGTATAGAGCTGGTCCAGTGTTCCACGGCCAGGACGAATACCACATTGCTCCTCCTGAATCTGAGGTTCAACAATCCGACGGACCCTCCTCTCCAGAACCCCTGAACCTTACCAGGAAGGCTCAGGAGTGTGATCCCCCTGTAGATGGAACACACCCTGCGGTCCCCCTTTTTAAATAAGGGGAACACCACCCCGGTCTGCCAGTCCAGTGGGACTGCCCCCGATGTCCAAGCGATATTGCAGAGCCACATCAGCCAACACAGCCCCACAACATCCAGAGCCTTAAGGAACTCCGGGTGGATCTCATCCACCCCTGGAGCCTTGCCACAGAGGAGCTTTTTAACCACCTCAGTGACCTCAGCACCAGAGATTTGAGAGGCCAACCCAAAGTCCCCCGACTCTGCTTCCTCACTGGAAGATGTGTCGGTGGGATTGAGGAGGTCTTCGAAGTATTCTGCCCACCGATCCACAACGTCCTGAGTAGAGGTCAGAAGCACACCGTCCCCACTATAGATAGTGTTGGTAGCTCACTGCTTTCCCCCCATTGAGGCTCCAAATGGTGGACCAGAATCTCCTCAAAGCCGTACGGAAGTCTTGCTCCACGGCCTCACCGAACTCCTCCCATGCCCGGGTTTTTGCCTTGGCGACCACCCGAGCTGCGTTCCGCTTAGACTGCTGGTACCAGTCAGCTGCCTCTGGAGTCCCACAGGCCAAAAATACCTTATAGGACTCTTTCTTCAGCTTGACAGCATCCCTAACCGCCAGTGTCCACCAGCGGGTTTGGGGGTTGCCACCACGACAGGCACCAACGATCCTGCGACCACAGCTCCGGTTGGCCGCCTCAACAATGGAGGCACGGAACAGGGTCCATTCAGACTCAATGTCCCCCGCCTCCCTCGGAACATTTGGGAAGTTCTGCCGGAGGTGGGAATTGAAGCTCCTTCTGACAGGACTCTGCCAGACGTTCCCAGCAGACCCTCGCAATACGTTTGGGCCTGCTTGGTCTGACCGGCATCCTCCCCCACCATCTGAGCCAACTCACCACCAGGTAGTGGTCAGTTGACACCTCCGCCCCTCTCTTCACCCGAGTGTCCAAGACATGCGGCCGCAGGTCAGATGAAATAACAACAAAGTCGATCACCGAGCTGCGGCCTAAGGTATCCTGGTGCCCAGAGCACATATGGACACCTTTATGTCTGAACATGGTGTTCATTATGGACAATCCATGACTAGCACAGAAGTCCAATAACAAAACACCACTCAAATTCAGATCAGGGGGGCCGTTCCTCCCAACCACACCTCTCCAGGTCTCACTGTTGTTGCCCACGTGAGCGTTAAAGTCCCCCAGCAGAACGAGGGAGTCACCGGAAGGAGCGCTTTCCAGCACCCCCTCCAAGGTCTCCAAAAAGGGTGGGTAGTCTGAACTGTAGTTTGGTGCATAAGCACAGACCACAGTCAGAACCCGTCCCCCCACACGTAGGAGGACGGAGGCTACCCTCCCAATCCCCGGGGTAAACCCCAACGTACAGGCACCAAGATGGGGGCAACTAGTATGCCCACCCCTGCTCGGTGCCTCTTAGTGGGAGCAACTCCAGAGTGGTAGAAAGTCCAACCCCTCTCAAGGAAACTGGTTCCAGAGTCAGAGACGTGCGTTGAGGTGAGTCCGACTATATCTAGTCGGAACCTCTCAACCTCACACACCAACTCAGGCCCCTTCCCCACCAGAGAGGTGACATTCCATGTGCTAAGAGCCAGCTTCTGTAGCCGAGGATCAGACCGCCAAGGTCCCCACCCTCGACTACCACCCGTCACACACTGCACCCGACCCCTTTGGCCCTTCCCACGAGTGGTGTGCCCATGGGAAGGGGGACCCACGTTTCTTCTTTGGGCTGTGCCCGGCCGGGCTCCATGGGTGAAAGCCCGGCCACCAGACGCTCGCCAACATGCCCCACCTCCAGGCCTGGCTCCAGAGGGGGGCCCCGGTGATCCACGTCCAGGCGAGGGAACACGGTTTCCATTTATATAATTCATCATAAGAGGTCTTTGGGATTTCTATTTTTTTATTTTCCAATAATCAATTACACAACGACGGAAACCTACATGCACGGCACAAAGACGGCGTTAGGCTGCACTGCACAATGAACATGACTCAGTCTGAATGAACCCAGCAGGATCAATCGGTGTGGTTCAAATAAATGGAGGGATTTTCTCTGCAGACTGGGAATTAAGCTCTCAATCAATGCTCAGTGTGCGTGTGTGCTAAGCGATGAGTCCACAGTCATAATTATCCCCTTGTGGTGGCTATAAAGCTTTATTTTAGGGAGTTTTTATGTGCAATAGACACATAGACAACGAAATACTGGCTCTTCATAGGTGGTTGCTTGTGCTTGCACACGTGTGAAAGTCTATCTGCAGAAAAAGAAAAACAAGACGAGCCATAAATCCTGCGGTCGTAAATCTAATCCTGCAACATTGACAAATGCTTGATGAAGATGTCACTGAAACTTAGATAAAGTGTGCATTGGTCCAGCGGTGAGGAGAAGCCATTGTACCCAAGCTTAAGTGAAGAGACGAGGAACTGATCCATGTTTATCCTTGAGGAACACGGCCATTATAGAAAGACTATATGGTGCACCTTAAACAGGATAAATCTGTGGTCAGATCTGGAGAATGCATGACAGAGTGAGATATCCTGTATCATAATCAGTGATGTGTGTGCGTGCGTATTAAATACATCACTGCAGCTTGCCTTTTTCTTTTCCTTGGAGTATTCCATCCAGTTTTCCCTGCACAAGTAATATCATCACAGATAATGCACACGTGTTATTTCTAGATAAAGACCTCATGCATCTGCTGGCTTGACAGAAACACGATGGAATGCCGGCGATGAGAAACACGTGTGGAGGTGAGGTGTGTGTTGCTTGTTGGAAGCCAAACCTCAGAAGGAATTCATTTCCTCACGGAGAGCCATGTGGATTTGCTCCCTCTCTATCTGAAAAAGCCGTGCAACCACCTAGAGCCACTTGTTCTGCTAATAACACATTCCCTCTATGTCATCAGCATGGAGCAGCACTTTAAATCAAAATAAGATACTTGGCTTTTCCCCCCTTTGGGTTTTAAGATTGAGTATAAACATAAAGCCCGCAAAACAAGTCAAGTTTATTAGGAAGGACTGAGGAGACATAAAGGGACCAAAATAAGACATTTTAGAATGTGCACAAACCCAGAAATGAGAAGAAATTAATGAAAAAAACCTTTTTAGGGTTCAGTTATTCAAAATATCAATAAATGCACCAAGCAGCACATTTTTTACAATACGTTTGATAATGTGTGCTGATACTAAATGACCTTCTACAGAAAAGAATGATGACCTCCAGACAAACGTGCAGTGTTTTCACCCTTTGGGGAAATAAATGGTCAATATCCTGTGATCCAGACTGAAACTTCTCTACTATGGATTATTTTAGGACACATCCCTGAAGGGTGAGTTTAATCTAAGTTGTTGTTTTTTGTTAAAATGTAGAATCAAAAATCAAGAAAACTTTAAAGATCTATCCAGGTAAGTAGATATAACCTTGATAGCAGATTACCTTAACTGGGTTATGTACTCGCAAAAGACCCGGTAGAGTTGCTGTGCAAGAGCTATGATAAACTCAAGCTGATTGGTCGTAACTCGATGCAAACGATATTGTGAAACGTGGCCAATCAACCGAGATTTGTAACATTGGGAAAAGTGTTGGTGAAGCAGAATGGAAGGAAATAAAATTAGCAGTGTTGACGCTGCTTTAAGTTACTTTAAACTTTAAGCTAGAGCTTTAACATTGACCTCAGCGATTGTTGCGTTAGAAACTTGTCTAGTTTTATATACACTCTGCCGCCCTCTACTGACCAAAAACTGCACTAGATACTTTTGCGGAGCGGGTAGGTGCTCTATAGGGTGCACTTTTTACCTGCTTTACGGCTGTTAGCTCTTATACTATCAGTTAGCTTTTTCAGTTTGCTGGTCATCAATAAAAATCCCAAGAACAAGAAAATAAAGTTTGGCATCTTGGTAGAACCTGGAAGGTGAAGCAAATCGGTAAAACCGGAGTGAACATTAGCACGGCCTACACTAGTGTGAGGGAGCTAAAGGGGACTACAAAATCATGGACTGATGGTGACCTGGCTTTGTTGCTGCTGGACTTGTACGTAATAATATTTTTTAGGGATGAGCCGGATACTCGTTTCAGACGAGTATCCGGTAAACGAGTATCCGGTACAGATAAAGCATTTTTGACGAGTACGAGCATGAAACGAGTAAAACTTGTAAATATCTGTAATCGTGCTGAAGGAAAATCCTCATTGGGTAACTGACTGTCTTCCCGCTCTGTGATTGGCCAGTCAAATTGAGCCCCCGCCCCTCCCTAAACCAAAAACTGCAGCCGGGAGCTCACAGCTCAGTCCGCGTCTGGTCCATCCACGCACGCACACGGACAGTAACGGAGCTCTCTGTGCTTGCTTCACTGTTCACGTTTCTTCAGAACTCCCTATGTTTTCTTCGGTTTGCTTCTTTTTAAAGTTACTTAAAAGTTATTTAAAGTTACTTTTTTCATAACATACGTGGTGCATTCGACAAGACAGAGCTGAAAACAGCTCGTGCTGCGTCAGTCACTGCCTTCTCTCCGGTCGGGTTTTTTTCCTCTCTCTCTCTCTCTCTCTCTCTCTCTCTCTCTCCTCTTCCTCAAGATCCACTCCCTCTTTCCTATTCACTTTCTCTCTTTCTTTACATTTTTTAATCACAATTGTCTATTTTTTTGCTCATTTTAAATATATTTTAATCATTTTCTAAATTATTTTTTCTATTTTACATGTTTTGTTTTTGTGAAGCGCCCCGTGATTTTTATCTTGAGAGGCGCTATAGAAAAGATCTCTTCTCTCTCTCTCTTAATTCATGCACTGAAATATTAATGTTCTGATTTTATTGAAAAACTTGTTCTGTAATAGTTCCTTTACTATTGTGATCAAAAACATTTAATCTCAACTCTGAGGCTGCTCTGTAAATAGTTTTCAAATAAACAATGAACATAGCAACTTCTGATCAGATTTAAAATGTATTGATGTAAACCACACCCACTTCCGGGTTAGGCCACGCCCACTCCGAGTACAGATCCAGATACAGATGATTTAGATGGTTGAACAGATACAGATACAGATAGTGGTGTACTCGCTCATCCCTAATATTTTTTGTTCAACAGCGTGGGTCTTTTTACTTCGTAGCTTATTTTAGTATTAGTTGGCTCGTGTTAGTGTTAGCTTGTGTTTAGCACTAGCTACAGCAGGCTGCAGCAGGGTTGTTTACAACACGTGTTTAGGTGTGCCAGAAACACCCGGATGATTTTGTAAGAAGACACAATGACTGAGAGGACCAAGCCAGCATAATTCCCCTGAACACCCCCCCCCCCCCCAAAAAAAAAAGATTGATGACATTTTAGACGGTCGCTCTTTCATGGAGATGTTTTCTGTTCAAAGCTGCAAAAAGAAAAGAAAAAGAAACAGGTGTGTTACCTGGAAGTCTGGGTTGGGATTGGGATATGGCAGCCAGGCGGAGCGCGAGTTCTCCTGGAACTTGAAGGGTCCGTTGAAAACCTGCGATATGGCACTGAGATTGAAGGCACACACCGCAGAGGCAGCAATGCTGTTCCTGATTGTTGGGAAGGGAAAAAAAAAGATAGACGCACAGAAAAATGGGAAAAGAAGGAAAAGTAAGAAATAGACTCAAATAAACACGAACACAATCAAATCCACAAATCTTCACCACAGCAGAGAAGCAAACTAATCAGACTCTTGTGCGTTTGTTACGATCACATTGGGATTTTCACACCAGCATTACAAATCTAACACTGGATAGACACACACAAACACACACCAGTGTACACGAATGTCATTATTAGATTATAAATCAGCAATTGGAGACAATTAAGCTGCTTGGCTTGTGTGATTTACCGTATAGATCTCAGAGCTGAAATACAGCTTTGACTTTTTAAGCTGTCAGTTTCAACAAGTACTGGTCGCCTCTCTCGTAAGAGAAAGTAAAGAATGAGAGTATTAACTCTCAACTCAAACTGTGAGACTCGGGTGATGTGAATTATAATCTAGTGCAGCTGTTCATTAAACTCTGTGCCTGCAGGGGGAAATGCTTCCAAAACCCTTCAAAAGACTTTTTTTCAGCCATGTGAAGGCACTGACCATAAAGAATTGATTACTCAGCTTTAAAAATGGTCTGTGTGTGCAAGTGTGTGTGTGTGTGTGTGTGTGTGTGTGTGTGTGTGTGTGTGTGTGTGTGTGTGTGTGTGTGTGTGTGTGTGTGTGTGTGTGTGTGTGTGTGTTAAAGGAAAGAGAAAGAGAGGGAAACAAACAAAAAAAATCTTGTTATATTAATAGTCCCAGCAGTTATTTTGAGTAATAGCTCTCATTAAATCCTTGTTTACATGATACAGTAAAGAGAGTAATATTTATGGTTTATCATTGTGAAAGAGACTATATTATAATTTAAAGTTATTTAGGGAACATGTGGAGAGAAACTTTGAGAAATGGATGAGTGACCTCGTCATTTTCCTATTACTTGTGCATTTATGTGATCTTTTAAAAAAAATTATATGTTTGAATACATTTTCTGGCAGACTGTGCTCGTCATTACCATTTAAAATAAAACTGAAGTTCTTTGCTGCTATCAGGATGACAGCCTGTGTGTCTGTGTTTGAAATGTGCATGCAGCACAAATGTATTATCTTTAGGATTTTCTTTAGAAATGTGCAAAGAATGAATGATTCCTGTTTTGGTTTGCTGTTTTGGCACAATTCGGTCCTAAAAGTATCCTAGAACGTTTTTTGTTTACATAAGGAACCTGTTCTTTGAGCCTCTATTTATCATGTGATATTTTGTTGGGGCTCAAAATGGCCCGGGAGCCCTGAAAAAAGGCCAAACAATCCCCACAATAAAGCGTACCAACATGGAAAGACTAAAATCAGAAGAGATTTATTGCCATACAAGCAAGAATCACAACATTACTTTGAAGTTGCAAGTGCGGTGTTCTGGCCACAGAGGGTGGTGGGGGTCTGAGGGACATTTTCTTTAACCCTGTAAAGGGTCATTTAAGCACATATTGGTGAATGTGGCTTTAAATTCTAGGACACCTTTAAACTGAACGTTTTGTGGGCAGAAACCCAGTTTCAGGTATTCAAATGATGTCTATATTTAGCCAAAACTGGAAATAAGAAAATAAATGTGGCTGGTTCATCACATCAGCAATTCTCAAGACAAAACTTGAAAACTATAATCAAAGATCGTCAATTAAATGGGAAAATGTGAGTTACCAGCACACAACCAACAGGATCTGACACATTTAATGAAAGGTTTTAGTTTTTAATCTTCCAGTAAAAGTTAAATGTCTGAATATTTTCTTCATTATAACCATCATGTCTGTGTTTTAAACTCTAAATTAGAACAGTCGTGTTTTTATTTTCCATAAAACGAAGACATTTTCAGTCAGTGTCTAAATCCCAGTGAGCGCTTTTTAAAAAAGAAAACATTTCTGCATGACATTAGAAAATGGAGCTAAAAGAGAGCGAACTATTTTTGGACTAAATGTTGTACATGATTTTTGATTAAAGAGACAGTGTGTCGTTTTTACCAATAATCTCTGGAAATATCCATTAAAACATTGTTGAAAATTAATAAAATTAAGTCTAGTTGCTGAAAAATACTGGCGGCTTCGTACCATCGGGTCTAAAGTACATAGGCAGCGAGTCTAGCATTTTTGGGAGATGCCATGTTTCCGTCTGGCTGGCTCGAGGCCTGCACCTGTTGATGATGTCACACTAAATGATTGGCTGGACGTATGACTTACGGAAGTTACGTTATCACGTTTCAAAGCATTCAGGCAGTGAGAAACACACATTTATTAACAAAACTCCTAAACTCTTTCCAAAAACAAAAAGAACAGATTTAAAAAAAGAGATGCAATATATTTTTGACTGAGCGGTATTGCCGTAGTATGATGACATTGCTGGCAGGCACAGGATCCTGAGCAGATTCGGAAACTACAACGCCAGAAAACTACAATCAGAGTTGCATTCTCCTCATGGAATTAACTGAAGGATCATCAAAGTCTGAGTAATCATGTCAAGCTTTCTGCTCCACAGGTAACAACATTTACCGTAACGGTTTTTTTAACTAGCGACAGTCACGGCGGTGAAAAACTACCCTGAAATGTGTGTACTGCCCCCTAGTGCCAGGTAATACACACTGCCACTTTAAAGCCAGAATTTCACCAGGATGTGTTTGGAAATAAAAAATTGAGTAACAAATATGCAAATCTTCAAATTTGCTAATTTATATTTTACCAGCCCCGCCTTTTGTCTAACTTTTTTGACACTTCTTGACTTCCGTACTCTAAAATTAAACATGTTCCAAACAGTTGAACTCTGACCAATCTTTTTACAAAATTGTCCCAAAACACAAAATACGTAAGAAAATATTTCAAATCCTTGGAGTTACTCACACATTGGTGGTAAAAATGCCGTAGAGCAGCTCCAGCTCAGGTAAGTAGAATGTGCCCTGCAGCTCGTTGTAGTTGAAGGGGATCTCTCCTGGTCTGGAGCAGTTCAGCCTGGCCTTCATGAAGGTGGTCCACGTGTCCTCCAGAAGAAAACGTCCACCAATGTCATTTTTACAAACTCGCCCTGCCCGGGAAAACACCGTTCTGCCACAGTCGTGCTCCACCGCGTTCTCCCGGAAGAAGAAGTAGGTGAAGTTACCAATATCATAGGAGGAGACAAAGTTAGGCTCTGTCAACGAAAAAAGAGAAGAAAAACGAAGGAGATTAAATAGGAGAAAAAATATCATAAAGGAAAAAAAAAACATTACGACAGCCAGGAGAGAGATGAATTGCCAAAAAATTGAGAGAAATCTATTTAAGGCTATGGGAGTCAGAAAGAGTGGGAGAGCGATGGGTTGTGTGTTCTGACTGATTGACTCGTAGTGTGTGTGTGAGTGTGTGTGTGCAGCCCACATAACAGTAGGTGATCAGGATTAATACCTACAGGCTGTGTTATTAATGACATAGTGTTGGAGTGAGAAAGCTCATTTTTCACTCCCGAACCCAAAGGTTAGGGTGAGGAATGACCAAAACAGGTGTAGCGTAATAGCTCTAACCCCACCTGAAACACGCCACCTTCATGACACCGTCCCATCTAACATGCTCATCTTTATGTATGACATTATCGGATCTAAAACGCACACTTTATTCTCCTTGACAGTGCTTTAATTTGGTTTTAAATGAAAGCGTCCCCTCCACCTCCCTCATTTTAGCCCCCATAGTCTGCACCTTCAGAGGGCAGCGCAGGAGGAGACGGAGGAAGAAAATCAATTCCCCATAAAATTAGTTATAAAAGCCTTCTCCCAGAAGGTGGCTGCCAAGCTATGTATGTATTAATGTATTTTTTTCAATTTAGCTTAAATGTGATTCGGGGGAAAAAGTCACTTGCTGACAAGATACTGATTGACCTGCTCGTCTGTAGGGTGGACATCTTAAGCTGTCTGAAGTTCTCCAATCTGCTCTAGAAGGCTCTAAGCTTTCTGGGGGGGGGGGGGGGGGGGGGGGGGGGCATTGATTTTTTTGGAAACTTCACAGTAAAATTCTCCTTAAAGAAAGGTTAGGCATTATTTTTTATCACACAGAGATTTTCTATAGTTGCCAAGTAATTCTCTTCCCTTTTTTAAAACCCATGAAAGGCAATTGAAACAATTGTAAACAAAGGATGCTTTAGAAAATTTGCTGCACTGTGTCGTGCAGAGGAAAGGCGGCTTGTGGGAGAGTAAATTCCCTTGAAGGAAGGAAGGGAGTTTCTAATTCTCTTGTTGAAAAAGCATCCGTCACGTTGAAGCTTCCTTGAGTTGAAGTAACGATTCAAAGGTGCAAAGAAAAACTCATTCAGGATGTTTGTCTCAACTTAAAATGTGTTTTTGTCGTCTGTCGATTATTGAGCAAAGCATGGCAACAAATAAACATTTGTAGCTGCATGACACATTGCAAACATATTGTTATATCAACTTGTAACATGTTAAAGACCAAATTCACTTGTTACTTCAACACATATGCTGTGGTCTCTGGCATAAATGAATATCTGTGTGTGGGGAAAAGCTCTGGCACTCCTGTTTCAGGAACTAAATGTGAGTGAGATCAGAGGTGAGCTTCAGACGGCAGGATTTGGAGTCTCTTTTCCTGAAATTCAGACATCTCGCTTCTGATTGGCTAACAGCAACGCAACTCTACCACCGACACAGTTTGCACTGCAATGTTGATGTTTTATCTCCACAAATAACACGAGCTGGAAGGAATTTTGCTGTGTGGTAGAGTTGCCATTACTGTTAGCTTCAGTCCAGGAATGCAAATTTTCAATCTGACGTGGAATCGATTGTCTTTTCTTATATGAACTACTTTGACCTCACCTGTTGTTGGTAACGTTTAGAAGTAACTAATTCCAGAGAAGATTATTTGACTTCTGACCAGATCAACAAGCCAATTGCTTCTTAAAGCTTTATTTTAGTGATGCACCGATATGAATTTTTTGGGCCGATACTGAAATCCGATATTTAGATCACTGTTATGGCCGATAACGGATATTTGCCAATACCGATAAACTGACATTACTGCTTCTAAAATCAGCAGATTTTGAGTAGAATGAAAATTATTAAAGCTGAATTTACGTTATGTACACACAGCACACACATTTACGGTTCTGAGATGATTTCCTTCACTGTTCACATGACTAAACAAATACACATCACCCCCATCACCCTCTGAAACAGGCAAACAAATGGAGACGAGGTGGAAAAATATTGGTTTTTAATATTGGCCTGGTTTTATTCATCAAACTGATACCGATATGTTAAAAAATGACTAACATCAGCCGATACCAATATTGATGCAGATATATTGCCTGTACTTTATTTCAACATTTTACTACATTTTATGCTAACTTTTATAAACCTTGACTGTACCATTAGTTTCATCTTTTTATCCTGGCAGAAATTTTACTATATTCTTGCTAGTGGCGACTAGGCTACACCGGAAGAGCTACAGCTAGTTAGCTGCTTCTGCTATTAGTGATTACAGATAACTATAAACATTGTTGTAAATAGATATATAAAGCAAAAATAATACAATGTAAAATTGAACAAAAAGGCCTGCCTCTGACTAGCCTTCAGCTCATCAATCCAGTCAGAACTCCTGACTCCTCAAAAACCACGACTGCGTTTAAAAATAACTCCTGTTTCAGTAAGTAGAAGTTAGTCTGAGAAGTCGGGGGGGGGGGGGGGGGTTTGAAACTCACTAATCTTTATGATATTTGGACATCTCACTTCTGACTGACCAACAGCAACACGACTCTTCTGCATTTGCTCGTCTTTCTTTGGCAAAATGCAACATTGATGTTTTATCTCCACAAACAACACAAGCCCAAACGTGCTCCGTCATGTTGTGGAGTTGCTAAAGCTAATGCTTCTATGTTCACTATGTGAAGTGCTTTGAGACGATTCTTGTCGTGATTTGGCACCATATAAATAAACTTGAATTGAATTCTAGTAGCCGAGACGTGCTCTGCTCTCTCCTGAACACTAAATCAACAGCCTTCCACAGTCTCAAGCCAAAATGGGTGAGTCCATGAAAGCTAATCTAAAGTGTGACGTAGATCTGTGTGGCTTTTTTTAGACACAAATGCTTCCCTGTTTTTTTATTTTAGTGGCTAATGCAGGAAATAGGGGTAGAGGACTATCATCACGTTCTGCATGCATGTGTAGCTCAGAGTGACCGATCATATTTGACCAAGTGTTATATTTTTCTACATAAACCTCAACATTAATGTGCATGAACATAAAGCATCAGAATGTCCTAAACTTTGTTTTTTTGCCTACCATTGAGCCACTTGGAGTTGTACTGGGCAGTGCGTAATGGGGGCATCCCACCCAGGCTGCGGTAGATGGCGGGGTCTCGCCCGGAGAAATCCATGGCCGTCGCAGCATAAAGCTCCCCGTTGGACGTGATAAGGGCGGTGGAGTTGTGCAGGGGATTGTAAGGACACCGAGCCATTCCACTGATCTGATCATGGATCTCTGTCAGGTTAGTCAGCTGCAATGAAAAGACATGGATGAAAGTGAGAAATTGAAAAATAAATCTGATCAATAACGAGCTAAAAATGCTTGACTGGACGAAGACATCGCCTTGATGCCACCAAGAAGAGATGATTGTGAGTGTTTGCAACAAGGGAATCTCATGAGATCAAGAACTAAAATAACAACACGACAAGCAACATGAACAAAAATGAGACCTGCTGTGTGTTTGTTGTTTAAACTCAGTGAAATTATATAGGACAACGTATCAAAGGGCAGCATTAAAATGCAAACCAGAGAAGCCTGGTAATGTTTTGTTTGTTCCAGCCAATATGCAAATGGTACAGACAAAAAAAAAAAAAAAAGAAAGAAATCCTCTCATTATATTTTGTTTTGTTTACATCTACTGTCAAGTGCACAAAGATGTACAATCAAAAACTTCAGGAGCAAGAAACATAATCAGAGAAGGCATTTAGGATAATTAGCAACATAAAACACAAACACAGCAGCCTCTTTTGGAGTGATGTTCGGAAACCACCTGTTTGTCAGCAATAAAACTCATCTTGGCTCAAGTGTTTTGATGGTTTTGTTTCTGGTTCCTGTGCAGGACGACAAGCTGTTCTTTGAGTTAGAACATCATTACGCCGCTGCTTTGAGGAGCCTTTCAGAGCTCAAACAGGCTTGATGCAGGATGCAGCCTTCTGTTGCAAACCACCTTTGAATATAAAGCTGAATCCAATCCTCCGCTTTTTAAAAATACTTTACAGCTTGACCTTGGGTTAGCTCTGACACACTGCACTGGTTCCTACTTAAAACAAATACAGGCCATGGCTCAGTGACTCAGCCCTGAACACAAAAAAGGGAGTGTTGCAATTTTCTAATCTAACATGTAATTATATTATATGGCGCAAAAATGAACGCCACGTGGGGATTAGCTGATGTTTTGTGCTTTCATTTAAATTCTATAAAAATAGAAACGCAAAAGTCTGCACTGATCTCAGGTTTACAAATTCACGAATATTCATTAAATATTCTTGATGCAATTACTTTTCTATCAGTTGTGACTTCATGCGGTTTGCAGAGGATTTTAAGCTTCTAATGATTCAGAGCTCAATCTCTTCACTCTGCTCGTTTTCACCAATCTGCAGATTCCATTCCTTATTCCATATAGCAAGAGGGTCGGCCTCCATCCAAGCTGCATCCCCATACAGTTTCCTATAGATCCTGTCAGTCTGGATAAAAAATCCCTCCAACACAGCTCCACCTCTGCACCACCCAACCCACAACAACAACAGAGCAGCCCTGTCTTAGCTCTGCCAGGCTGAGATGAAAGCCCGGTATTGACAGCATTGATTCTGTTGGCAGGAATAGTCCTTTTAGGTCAATAGGGTCATTGAGAAAAACAAGAGGATGAGTGATAAATAGACTGCAGTCCACTCATTGCATTTTGAGGAAGTGAAGTGAAAGTCATCTCTGTAGCAGAGCTACAGCTGCAGGAGTGGGACACTGGAGGGACTTTATAGAGACAATATTGAAAAGGAGGAAATGGTTCTAGGCTTAGAGCCAATCTATAGTGCCACTAAGAATTTTAACCACAAATTCTACAGGATATCTATTCAAACGTCTGTGTGGACAGATGTGGAATAATTGAATACCGAATGCCAAACAAATTATGTTTATCCTAAAATCATCTTTTACAAATTTCAGTTTATTCAAGCTGCCTTCTCAAGTCTAAACTTCAGAAAATAATACAGCAATGATTAAAATTAAGAAGCCAAGAACTGTTTTTTCTGTTCATAAATAAACCAGGAAGAGTGTGTTTCAATTACCCAACCAGCCAGCCAACCAACCATTTAACAAACTAAGCAACAGACCAAATAACCAGCCAGCCAGAAAGCAAGCCAGCCAATTGACAACCAACCAACCAGCCAGCCAATCAACCAAACAACAACCCAGCCAGACAGCCGGCCAACCAGCCAACAACCAACCAACCAATTGACAACCAACCAGCCTGCCAGCCAGCCAGCCAACCACCCAACCAACCAACAAGCCAGCCAGAAAACCGGCCAAATAGTCAACAACCAACCAACCAATAGACAACCAACCAGCCAGCCAACCAACCAACCAGCCAGCCAGCCAGCCAACCAACCAACCAACCAACCAGCCAGCCAGCCAGCCAACAACCAACCAACCAACCGACCGACCACCCAACAAACAAACAACCAGCCAGCCAGCCAATCAACAACCAACCAGCCAGCCAGCCAACCAACCAACAAGCCAGCTAGCTAGCCAACAACCAACGAACCAATAGGCAACCAACCAGCCAGCCAATCAACAATTAATCAACCAGCCAGCCACCTAACCAACTTTAGTTTCAAAGCTCATATAAAACATATTTTGTCCACTAAAGTGCTGTACAGTAACAATAACATCACCAAACAGTTGGAGGAACAAAATTAAATAAATGGGATGTAGTCAAGTAATAAACACAACGTCAGCAGATTACATATTTAGCTACTTTAGAAAGTTTTAGAAGGCCATAAAGACCATAAAGTAGAGACTGTTTTTGCAACAACAAAAAAAGCTATTATTTGCTAGGAATTATTTTCTAGTAGCAAAGAAAATGTCATATCAGAAAGAAAACATCTTTGACAAACAAATAAATATTAATTAAAAATTAAATTTACTAAATTAGGTGATAATAAACTAATGAACAAATAATAGCCAGAATAGTTTCATTATAATAAATTCTGTCTTTAATAACTTTTAGACACATATTTTGTTTTGTTTGCACTGACTGGTCGGCAGTCGTGCATTATGGGTTGTGAATGATGTTGATTAGCTCGGTGTGTAAAGGAAAACAGATGCTGTCTGGTGCAATCAAACCATTTCAGAAAAAGGAAACATGATAAAATTGTATAATTAAGGAGAATCGGTCGACCGTCAGATGGTTAACAGCCATTTTATCTACAGCCTCATTTTTATAGTAAATGGTTCACACTTACATTGTACCTTGAAATGTTGTTTAGCATTCACAAAGCACTTTACAAGGTGTCCGATCCAGCTATTCACGCTCACAAACATCATGTCTTATTGTGTCATTTGCACTCCATTTAAATGCATTGCAATTGTCTGCTGAATAATTAATATTCCCATCATTCTCTACTTCTCATCACAGCTGATTGGACTTGTGTCCGGATTTAACATACTTGATGATTCTGTACACGACCTGAGTTCCACATTAACCAAGCGTCCAGCTTGTAAATATGACAGCTCCTGGTTGAAATACTGCTGTAATAATGTCGTGGCATTTCAACTATATGTATTTTCGGAGCAGTAAACAGTCGTTATGAGCCGCTGAACTTTGGAGGCAGCGCTTTTGGACCAAAACAAATATCATCAGAACGGTAAAGTCATGTGTCGCCTTCTTTTAAGAATGGATCCAACCGAGTGAAAAGCAGACACCGGACTTCAAATAATACTGCTGTATTTAAACATTGGTCAATACTTAAACGTTGGTGCTGTCAACTAGAGTAAATGCATGATTTGACCGAAAACATGGATATTAGCACAGTTCCAGTAAGTTATAAACTGAAAAAGGGGGTATTAAAATCCTCCGGAGAAAGAAAAAACAATTCAGAGTAAGAAATTGGACCCCAAATTCAAGAGACACAGAAGTAATAGTGGCCGAATTTAAGGAGCAAAATGTAAAAATTATGCAGTGAAACAACCACAAAACAGCCTGATGTCTCAAACATGTTGGAAGGAAGGTTACATAGAAGCAGATGTTTTTTTCAGCTGGCTGGCTTTACTAAACCAAAGCCAGTGAACAGGGGCGACCCAGAAGTTTTTTCTTGTACCCCTAAGAAGCCGCTGCATTTTTTATGTTATGTTATATAACATCAGGTGAAGAAGGCTGGAGGCTAACGTTGAGCTAACAATGCTAACACCTGGAATATACTTGCTTTTTAACCTCAGGTAGATGCGTGTAGCAGGCTGCATCTCTGTTTACATATTTGTCGCTGTACTGAACGTAGTACTGGAGATGTCCACTAGGTGGCACAGTAGAGAATTCATTTCAGCTAGAGTTCCGGGTTTGTGGGGAACAGTCAAAACAAACATGGCTTCAATAGATTAGTAACTGGATAATTTCAGAAGAAATAAATGACAGCAGCGGTATCGTAGACCGTGTTAAAGTTGGAGTTACCATGGTAAGTGTGTATTGCTTGCTTTGACAACTCTGCCTACTGGTTACTTGTATATTGCAGTGTGCAAACATGTCGCCTTCATTTTGGGGGACCCACACAAACGACACTTCAAATCAACAAAAGTTAAGCGAGGCAGCCATTTTAAACACGCTTACACGTTGTTTAAAGCAAGTATATTCCAGGCCTAATGATGAATTTGAAGCAAATAGCCTGTTCCAAATATATCTCAAGGTACTTTTTCAATTACCAACAACTGGGTCTTACAGTGAAATGTATGTGGGAAGTGAATTTTGAGTCAACTGTGGTGTTTTACTTCCTTCAGGACTATACCAGCAATCTAACAGCAAGACAGTAAACAACCACACTTCCTCAAATGCAGGAGAAATATTACCGTAATAAGTTTAGTAAGTGCTCACTACTGTAAAACACCCAAGAGTGCTAACACCAAATATGACAATGTATTCATCTACTTATCTACCTACTGTGTATGGCTCGTCTTCGCTTGTCATATACTGTAGAATCTTCTGGCACTGCACCATAATAGCATAACTCTCAGAGAAGGGCAGTGAGAAAGTAACATTTTGCTTAGAAAAATAGACTGCACTAAACAAATGTTACCACAGGATGCCATTCTTACATAATGCACCTTTAAATGTGATACTGCACAAGGAATAGCAGCTAAAATATTTCAAGCACTTTTGAAGAAGGGTAAATCGGTTTTCCTTAGAGCCCAATGCCAGGATTATTAGGAGTAATGAGCTTAACACTTTGATTGGGATGCTAACAAGTTTGAGGTAACAAAATTCGCCAAATAAGGCCCCTAAATAGGATTTGTTTTATGATTAGTCTACCTCTCTGAGAGCGCAACAGGAGGCAGAAAGCCACATGACTTTGTACACCAAGAGCTGAGGTGTCGGTCTCACAACTCACCTTGATTAAATCAATCTGACCTTTACCTCAAAAACACTGTCAGTTCATTAAAAAGCAATTCAGTCTTCAAATAGTCTTTGTTTACATGTCTGACAAATAACTGTTATCCCTCACTAATTAGTTTTCCAAGCATGTTTTTGGTGTTAGAGGTTGACTAAAGCACCTGTCAGTTTCTATACAACTCAGCTTTGTGGATGTGAGGCAGCTGGTGGGCTGCTACAGCCTGCAGGGTCAAGTTGATTTTATGGAAAGCAACAACCAGAGGTGTTTAAAACTCTTTAATGAGTGGGATTCAGTCATTTTATTGTACCTGAAATTAAATTAAAATGGGCTAAAGTCTATATGTGATGTGTTCAAAAATCACTTTATCAAGTGTATTTGAAGACATTTTAGTTTCAGTAATTCACATTTTTTACTTTTACTCAGACATATTCCTATATGATGTGCTCCATTTTCACTTAAGATAGGGCAGTTAAAGGAAATACTACACACTAATGGAGTCAACATGTTTTGCAGAAAGTTCTCGATCATTTGAGCTGAATCAAAGGTCAATAGGCTTCTCTACAAAAAAGAAGAATGAAGACAATTAGCTCCTGATTCCAAGAGATTTCTCACTTCAAAAGGAGAAATGGGAAGTCCCAAGATTGAGATGTAGCTAACAGCTGCACACAAAATCATATTAAAAAGGCCAATTTGTCTTCATTTAAACCAACAAGAATGACATTGTGTAGTGTAACCAGGCCATTATGTGACGTTAAAATTGTTAAATATTATTTAAAACATTCACTGTCATAGAGAAATGAATGGAGGGCCAAAAGTGCCACCATACAATATTTCTCTGTGAAATATTAACATGTGAAATAATGATGCAGCTTTAATTTATTATGTTTCTTAAATACAAATATTTAGTTTATATATATATATATATATATATATATATATATATATATATATGTGTATATATATATATATATATATATATATATATATATATATATATATATATTAACATGTGAAATAATGATGCAGCTTTAATTTATTATGTTTCTTAAATACAAATATTTAGTTTATATATATATATATATATATATATATATTTATATATGTGTGTATATATATATATATATATATATATATATATATATATATATATTAGGGCTGCACGATATTAGGAAAACCTGTGATATGCGATAACAGTGATAAATATTGCGATGACGATATTATTTGCGATAAATAAAAATTTAACTCAGGAACAAAAAGAATCAAAAACAAAGAAAATAAAAAAATTACAAAAAAAATCATAAAAATGAGAAAAGCAAAAGATGTGAGGAAAGGGAAAAAGAAAATGAATAAGAAAAGGCAATCAGTGGATCCCGAGAAAAGCTGAATCAGCAGAAAGAGCTGAACTAAGCTAACTCAGGTGTTTGCTAACCATCAAAATTAAGTGCCATCCGCCTTGGGGGCGGGCATCTAACCTGTGACAACCCACCCAGTTGACCAAATAGGTGAAGAGCTCCATTTGATTTGTTAAAAAAACATCATGCTTCCGTTTGATGGACAGATTGCATTACGTGTAGTAAACATTTGAGCTGACCATTTATTGCGATATTTATCTGTTCTTTGCGATATGCATATTGCATATGCTGATATTGCGATAATGATATATTTGCGATATATTGTACAGCCCTAATATATATGTATGTATATATATATATATATATATATATATATATATATATATATATATATATATATATATATATATATATATACACACACACATATAAATATATATACACACATATAAATATATATACATATATATATATATATATATATATATATATATATATATATATATATATATATACATTTTTATTTTAGTATTTATATTTATTGTAAATGTATTTAAACATTTTATAAATGTTTCTGATTTGCATCACTCATCATAGGTGAATTTTATGTCATCCTTGCCAATTAATATGATAAATAATGATAAATGATATGCACATTGTGCTTACCGAGTCAGAGGACTCCAAAGCACTTTACACTAAAAGGAATCATTCATCCATTCACACACTGGTGGTGATGAGCTACGTTGATTGCTTTAGTCTGGCTGCATGGTGGCACAGTTGTTAGCACTGTTGCCTCGCAGCACGAAGGTTGCTGGTTCAAAACTCGACTGCGACCTTTCTGCGTGGAGTTGCGTGTTCTCCCCATGCATGCGTGGGTTTCCTCCGTGTACTCCGGTTTACCCCACAGATCACAACGTAACCTTTAGGTTATAAATTGTAAGTTGCTTTGGATAAAAGCGTCTGCCAAATGAATAAACATAAACAAAAACATAATCTGAATGGGTTTGTTTCAAACATGGCTGCTCCCTTGATAGAGGATTAGAGGAAGACATGGGGTGTTTCTCAATGCCAAGGAACCTTGCCTTGATGTCTTGGCTCCGCCCCGGTTGCCTAGGAGATACATCATCGGGAGCCGCCAAGATGTGTTCCAATGTTCATGTTCTACGGAGGCGTGTGTTCTCCGTTTGTTAGCCGTTTAGCTAGCTGAGCGAGGATACATGGGAGGTGTCTTGTTGCCTAGCCTTGGTCAAAAATTACCCAGAATACACCGCTGTATTTTCAAAAAGATGGCAGATCAGAAGATGGCAGATACTTCGGGGACAATTTTCAAATTTAAAAGTAAGTCAAGTAATTTCAAATGTTTTTTTTTACCAAAGAAGTTATCTATGATTGGTTAGTTGCTTAGTAGTTGCAGCTTCAGTGGCTAGCGGGTAGTAACTCACTTATATTTTTAATTTATTAAACATATACACAATTTAAAAAGTACGTTATGTGACTGCCGTGGAAGCCGCGGTCACGTGATGCTAGTCTGTTCCATTTAACCGTTTTCTTTGACCAAGGAAGGACAGTGTCCTCGTAAGCAAGGCGCCTAGACATTGAGAAACACCCATGGTCCTGCACTCCTCCATTATGGGATGTGGAACACACATGTCAACATATCCAGTTTTCTGGAAGAAAAAAAAACTGTAGTCTGTCTGCTGCTGCGTCTGACATCTTTCTCCATCTGTCTCCTTTCCCTGATCCTCCTTCCCCATCTCTTTATATCTTTACAGAGTTCCTTTTTGGGAGTTGTTTTGTTGCTATAAATAACGTCCATCTAATCATTTTACACCCAAATGTTCTTGTGCAGGTTCCTGCCATAGCTGGAGCCTGTCTTACATACATTTATTCACCATGGACAGGTCTCTAGTCCATCACAGGTCCATAAAATCCAAATGGGCTTTGGGAGCAAAAAAAGAATTAAGGTCATGTACACATGTAGCCAGGTTTCAGTAAAACCGAATGTCCTCCCTAGCCCATCTAGAAAAAAAAAAACGTGGGTCCACACTGCCTTGATTTCAGCAAAGAAAATTTCAGTGCATCGTGAAGCACATTCATAGGCCTGTAGGTGGCAGTAAATACTCTACCATAAACGCTGATAAACATTCTTTGGAGGTGGCGAACAATAACCGTTCTTAACATTGCAGCTCAGTAAAACCTTGCAGTTGAATGTTTTGCACAAGTATTTATTTAAAATGTCATTCTGCCAGATGCCTCTGGCAGAATCAGACTTAACCAACTGCTCTCCATGCAGTTCAGACTTGAGCTGTGTTAAAAGTGATGTGAAAATCATACTCAATCCAACTTAGAGGGGCGAATGCTGGCAAATGTCACCAAAACAGCGACTGGAGCACTCACTCACTCGCGACACGGTAACTTGTAGCTGCTGTCGGATTAATGGAGAGCACCGCGTGTGTGAGAGGTTTTAAACTCAAACGTTCGTACCGTTCGGTTGGTGCAGATGGGGGTGAATGCGTTGGTTCCACAGGTAAACAGCCTGTTCCCATTTACCAACAGCACCCTGATGTAGTTCTGGCACTCCTCCTGTGGAAATACAACAACAAAAACACAGATTGCAGTTAGGAGCATTTCCATTATCTGTCCACTGGCAAGATGCAGCTTTGAGCAGAGGGGCCAAATTACACGTTATGCCAATAAATAAAAAAAGCACCTGGAACAACAGCAGGGCTGCGCCAAAGCGTGGCCAAGTTACCCAGAGTCAAATCAGGGCTAATGCCTACATGGCTTGGCTTTGTCACATCTTAATTCAGCCGGGACCAGAAGTGGAGAGGGATCTTAACACTGAGGAGACCTGATAGACGCAACAGGTGTGAGAAAGAGCCACTCAAGATTAGTTTAAATAACAGCCTCTGCTTTGTTGACCGGTCAGAAAGTGAAATGGAAATGTAGCGTCTCTCCAAATTCATTCAACCGTGTTTCTTTCTAGCCTCCTCCCACTCTCTAATCAATTCAAACCACTTTTCTCTAAATGAGGGTGAAGTACAGAGTCACCAGTCTTTTCTTGGTGTGTTAGTCCTCTCTTAGTGTCAAGAAAGAGAAAAAAATACACTCAGTGCTTGGTTAAAAGCTCTCGACAATTACTGACGGGGTGAACGATTGATTGAGTGATAGATTGGTGCTGAACTTCACCAGCTCTTCACAGAAAGGCCAAGCTTTCACGGGGGCTTGCCAGTGATTTCCATCAGCTTAAGTCGGTCGGCGTAAAGCTAGCTCGTCCTCAAGGTGTGATGCTTGTTTTCTGTCTCAGGACTCGAGAAGGTGTAGGGTCCTGTCCATGCAACGAGGGCCGAGGGTTGGTAAGGGCTTCTTGTTAAACTTTAAAAGCTTGTAAATCTGCTATTGTTTGAGGCTCTAAAGGTGCCCAGAGCAACATCTCCTCCCCCTCTGGAGGATCTGATTTAGGAGTGGAGTCTGTCCTAGCCAAGAGGGAAGGGGTTTTATATCCTCCCTGGCAAACCGAACAATGATGCGCAAAAATTACTTGTTTCCTGATCCTTTTTTTTTTTTTTGCTTTTGAAACAATCTGTGTGTGCGAGTAACCGCATTTGTAATGTGTACCTGTGTAAAAGGGGTGTTTGTGCAGCCCGTCGTGCTCCATACACCCTAGGATTAATCTGTGGATGTATTGTTAAGGGTCCGCATAATTCAGTTCTTTTCCAGCGTTTGGCTCTCTGGTAAACAAAAGGTATATTTAATATTTACCCGACTTTGCTTTCTGACAAATTCCCCACGTCTGTACTGTAATACAGAAGCGCTGATATCATAAAACAAAACAGAAGCAGCAATCACGTCCTGTCATGGCGATTTAACTCTCCTTTCTTATCCCACTTGAAATAAATCAAATACCCAAGAGGAGAGCGGGTGTATTAGAAAAAAAAATAGAGAAAGCAATCACGGGCAAATTCACTTAAAGCACGGGGATGGTATCTGTGTAATAGCTTAAGCTACGGCATATTGCTGCGCACTGAGCTAGGTAATAAACCATAGAAAGGCCTGTCAACTGCAGGAGGATGAGAAAGTCTTTTAATGCTATTCTTAGTGTACATCACAGCAGCTGATTCTCAGAGGGGAACACCGAGCTAAACAATACAGCTCCAGCAGACTGCAGCGACTCCCGAGGACCGAGGCAGCTTTGCTCTGTAATTCACTGCAGCTACCATGTGCTGGCCAGCCTGTGCAGGCCTATTATGGGTCTCTAACCACCCTTTCACCGGAGGATAAACACACACACACACACACACACACACAGAGAGAAAGAAAGCAGGGCTGGTCAGTTCACCTACAAGTCAAGTTCAGCTCCAAACCATCTGCTTTGTATACAACACAATGCCATCTCACCACATAGAATTAAACACCCTGCAAAGAAATAAACTGAAACAATAGGAACTCCCTTTCTACCACCACTATAAATGACGTTTTAAGTATAGACGGGGAATATCTGACTTCACAATCAGTTGATTTAAATCCACTTTGAGGTTAGAGTTGAATTCCCTTGTTGCCTTTATTGCAACCTTCCTCCAAGGCTACTCTGTGTCTTGTTTATTTTACAGTTAAGTCGTGACGTAATCTTCGAAATAGAAAAGGATGTGTATTTTTTTCTTTTTGCTAGACAGATTTTAGTTAAAGTAAATGATATTAATCAGCGCTGATGTGTCGGTGGGAGACTTCTACATCAGAGACCTTCGGTTCCATTTAAACACTATTTATTCATGTGTTATTCAGGAAAATACTGAATGATCAAGGGGCTTTGCAGATTTGCAGTTCAGAGAAAACTACTCAGCAATGGTGGAGCACCTGTTTATAATTATTATTTGAACTAACAAGGCTAAAACACTCTGGCTTTTAGATGCGGATGCAACAGCTTGAGGAAAAAGACCCACATCCTTGTATTAATTTTTTTTTTAAGTTGTTGAATAACTTGTCTAGCCTGATGACACATGCATGTTTGGTGCTAAATGGAAAAATACTGGAACCAAGTTGGCATATTGATGTCTCCATTTGGATTCAGTCAATCGTGACTGAACCCTGAGGGCTTGAATTATAAAACTGGGACACGGGAGTTAAAATATGTTGCCATCTAACAGGCGTACAGAGAAAAATTCCTGAATTATGGGAAGAGCAGATTGTTTGAGAGGTCTTTCAGGGGTCATCACTCATGTTTCCACTATAGGAATTCGGTAAAATTTAGGGAGAGGGGACGGTGAGAGGGAAAATACGATGTCTCGGTCCTCTCAGCCATTGTTTCGCCAAACTAAATCGGCTTTGCTAAGACATCAGAATATCGCTACTGCTTCTGCAGTGAGTGATGTCACTGATCAGCATTAAAGGGAATTCATGGACATTAACAACATTAAAAGTTTTTGAAATACTGTTAAAGTCGGCCGTTATATCAGAAAGTGGCATGAGTAGACAAGAATTCCTTTTCTGAGGTTTATTCAAACCTGCGTCACATGTAGCAGAATCAGGCATCCATCTTAACTCCTCTAAGCACTTCTTCTCCTCCTCTCCTACCTATGTTCTTCTCTCCTATACTGCCCCCTAGTGACAGACACAACAAGTACCACATAATGTGATCCATTTTAGGGACTAGCAGAGTAGCCGTTTTCAATGACCAGCAGAAGCACAGGTTTTTACAGCACTCTGTGGTAGACCACTAAGCTGGATGAGTTCTGGCCATGTGAGATGATTTCTATAGGCTATATTCGGCATTGGGAGTTTAGAAACAATGACATTAAAGCAGCATCAAAGCAGCTTATTTTCTTATCCTTCTGTTCTGCTTCACCAACAACTTTTACAATTTTACAAATACTGTACTGGTTGTTTGTCAACATCTGCCAATGTCGTTCCCTACTCAATTACAACCAATCAGCGTGAGTTAACCACAAGTCCCACCCAGCGACTCTGCTGGGCCACATTCAACTACATAGAACCTGGAAAATGGTTCTTACGGTCCATGATCCACGGTCCAATATAACGAAAACAAGAAGGTCCAGAAAAATTTCCCGGATGTTTCCAAAAAGGAAACGGCCAATGGTTGCCTTCCAATCTAAGATCACAAAGTGCAACTTGCACTGAAATATGTATGTTTTCACATTTATTGCCAAGACCAAACCTGGTTTTATTTTCTCAGTATGGTGGTAATGTGTCGAACAATGATTAACTCACCTCAGATTTCCCCCGACTGAAGCAGGCTCCCTTGGTGAACTCATCACAGTGCCACTCAGCCTCCTGCAAGGAGAGAAAAGAAAGACTTTAGGTCTAAAAAAAAACCTAAACATTGAACACTAAGTCCTATCAAAGCAGTCTGTAAACATATTTATGGGAAACAAACATAAATCTCAGATACCTTAATGACAAATTTGATTTGAAAAACTGATTTTTATGTCGATATTATTTAAGGTTGATTAGCAGTGGGAGTCATTTTAAATTAAGCTGATGCCAAAAGTTAATTAGTTATACGTTTCATCCCCAAAAGACCCCCTGAGACTTGTTTTCGTGATTTATGAGATACTTTGCCCTGGTAAAAATCTCCTCTTCCACATTGTTATGGTTATTTTTTTCTGCTGCTTGCTGACCAGATTTATGGAAAATGCCACAAAAAACTCAAATTTATTGAGAGAAACTGACTGACACCGACTTGGGTGAGAGGCACGGATTAAAGCAAAACCAACACTCGTACAAGTGCACACGCGTTCTGACCCGCGCTAAACACATACACAGAATCCAATTAAGGTGCATACCAAGCAGAGACCTGGAGAAATGAGAGGCGAGGGCGCGTGGAGCCACATGTCAGTTTGATTTATGTGTGAGGAAAAAGACTGAATCTTAAGACATAACAGGCAGCTCCCCTGAGTGGGACGCCAGTGTGATTTACATGTGAGGAAGAGAATCGGAGGGACCCTTTTTTTTACATTTTAAAACTGCAAGGAGAGAGAGAAGAAGAGCTTAAAGAAAATCTTCAAACAATAAAGTTTCTACCTTTTATTTCACCGTGACCTCTGAGACGAGGGGGGTCTTCGCCATTGATTAAAAAAAATCTCTGTGGGTGCAATGAGGGCTGTTCTTGGGAGGGCGCCGGGGCCACCGAGTCTTTCACCCCTGTGACAGTTACAATTAGCCATCACTGCCACCAGCTCTTTATGACTGGCAGGTAGGAGATTACTTAACAGAAAACGTGGCTGAGGCAGTAGAACCCTCTAGTCGCAAAAGGTCTCCAAAAGTAAAACTATTCAGATTATTTCCAGGCCAATAAGATACAACTTTTATGTGCTTAATAACCCAGAAAGAGTCCAGGGCATCAGTCTGTCAGAGAATTTCACATTTTACATTGGGAAGACTATTTTATTCCTTTTTTCTCTATCTTCTTCTTGGACAAAATTGAGGAAATTCATTGTGTGTTTCGTGACAGGCCTTCCCTTTCTGCCTCAGTGCCCTTTGGGAGGCATCTGTATGTACACAGTCACCCATAAACGCACAAGGAGGCATCAGCTTGAGCCGGTCCAGAGGGAGGAAGGAGCTTGGCGTGTGTGGTACCATTCAGGGAGGATGAGATATGGAGCACTAATGCTAGTTGGCTTGTCTGCGTCTCCCCTGTGTGTTTGGGCTGGTGTTCCAGACCAAAGCTGTCTATTCTGGGGCCATGCACGCAGACGCAATCCACACACATCAGCACAAGCTGCAAAGCCTGCACATGCAGCACCAAAGACGGCCCCAGCTGAATTCAATGTGGGCGCTAAAAGTGCTTTTGCTAATCACAGGGGGCGGAAGAACGCTAGTTAATGGCCTGAAACCTTGCTCGCTCATGTTCAATGTAAAAATCCATCATAATCCAAAGCAACATTATAACTTGAGATTGCGTTAATGAGAGAAAAGTGGCTGCTTTTGTTATTATGAGGTGATTATGTGATTTATCATCATTCAACACACTTTAGAGAACTCGCCCCACAGAATATAGCATATTTTTACTGTATCTTTAAGTTTTTATAGCTGCTGGAGTATGTGATGCACGCAGGCCTGTAAATGAGGGATATGCCAGCATCATTGACCACAAATGCCACCTAATCTGACTTTCCTGGCTCAAATGGCCCAGAGTAAAGAACATAATCAAACTCACACAATGACTAGCTTCAGGTCATTAAGAAACATTAAAAGCTCATTAGCATGCTTTTGTTAAGGCTCCCATGCTCCTAAACAGAAGCTGAATGTGGAACGGGCTGTTGGTAAATCATAATAATTCTTGGTTTTAACAGAGAAAGCTGCTCAGCAGCTTTTTGTTGTAATCTAATGGAAAAAATAAACTGTAAAACAAAAAGGTAATGAAGGAGCAGGAACCAAATTTAGTTGTTACGTTTGTTGAGGTGTGAATGACCTCTAGAGGTTTACATTTTTAGCTACATTTGAGTGAATAAATGATTAATAGTACTTAATTTCTTCCTATGTTGCTTTTAAACACCCAGAATTTTAAACTTTGGCTGCTTTTGCACTCGTTTCTTTCCAGTTTTAGCCTGCCAAGCTATCCTATATATGTAAAAATATAGTCTGGCCACGACCCATTGACATAGCCCCGCTATAGGAGAGAAAGTATAATTACACAAATGGATGGCACTAGGACCAATCAAAGCAACATGACTTATTCAAACCAATGGAAATCAGTCAACGGAGCAGTCTGCCATGCACCACTGAAGAAGAAGTACCTCTATCTGACCATGTCTCAAACCAAAGCCCAAGTGTAAATCATCCAAAGTTAACGCCAAAGCCGTTTCAAACAAGCGTCGCTCCTGAGCCGCTGCCATCTTTAGCTTCTGCTATGGTTTGTCTAGGCTGGTCCAGTCCCTAAACCTGAGCACAACAGTTTAAGCGGGGTGCTTGAGAAGTGCCTGAATGTCATGTCGTGTCTTTGGTTAAGTAGGTGAAAATTGCATCTTCTGTCAGCTGATCATCTATTTTGAGCAAAATGTTATTTGGGAACCTCTCTATAGGTATGTAATTTGTACTTTCTCCATCTGTCTAGCAGTCCTATCAGTCGTGTTCCAATAAACATAATTAGTGTCCTGATCAAAATGCACATGTCCCAAATCCAATCAGAGCTCATTTCAGACTTATTAGCTGCCAATACCAATTCTTTTTCCAATACTTGTTTAATTCTGACAGCACTTACTTGCAGTCTACATTCCACTTGCATGAAGACGATCACAGAGTGGAAAAGTACACAGATGTCTTAATATCACAAGTGGAGTTTATAAACGCCGTTGTTTGTGAACGCTCTTTATTGATCTGTGATTGGTACTTAAGAGTTACACACAACCATGATCTATTAACTACAGCTATTGAGTAGGGGTTGTATCAACTAGTAAACTTCACTGCTCTGTAGTGACATTTATGCCTTTCATAAACCAGCCGCTGTCACGTGATAATGACCGACAAGATGCAGTCCTCGGAAAAGACAGCAGGTGACAAGCCCCTGCGTGTTGGGAGGCAACGCGCTGTGCCAGAGCTTCGGTATATATATGCCCGCCGTGAAAGGGACATTTGACCGAATTGTGGCCTTTACCCTATTGCAATTTAACCTTCCCCTCACCCCCATCCTGACCTCAATCAGCTTGCGCATGCAAAGCTCTGATCATTGACACGCTCAAGAAATCTGCGTCCTGAGCACGGCCACAGTAACTTGTTCAAATTAGGTGTCGCCACCTCAAAAACAAATTTAACATGCGATCGTTCATGTCGGCTCATTTTCTTTTATGTTTTCTGTCTTTTACTTGTGCCTGATGCGTTTCGCTGCTGTGGAGCAAAGCGCATCACCTGTTTTGTCCTCCGGTGACGCACCTCACCGGTGCGGCCGGCGCGCACCCCGCTGTTCTTGCGGTCGGTAGATCTTTTAGAACTGCAGTCCAAAGGTAACTCATAAGGTGAACATATATGAAGCCAGGCAGCAGTTTTTCTTTAGGATTGAGAGGAGATGCAGGAAGATAATAAACAGACAGGACAGAAAAATAGTCAAATAAAACAAGTTAGTTTTTCTACCTGCTGGTTGCAACAAACAGACACCATTGAAGGTAATCAGAAGTGAGGAACAGAAAATGAAATAATTATTTTAATGTTTAGAGCAGCAGGAACTCTGAGAGGCTGCAGGCGCATCAGTGAGTTTGCGGCCGCTGCGCAGGAGGAGGGGGGAGAGGGCTGAAGCAGAAACTACCGTTGTTAATAGAGATGTTTAACTTAGAAAATGTGGGCGCAATCTTAATTGTCAAAAACTCCAGCAAACCAACCCTCCCACCCCCACTCCGTGCGCTTCAGATGTGTGACGTCATCAACGACTAGTTGAAGTCGACTATTTTCATTACTTGACAGTAGACTTAAAAAAAATTAAGTCATGCAACCCCTACTAATGAGTGTGTCCAAACTGTGTTACAAACGTTTTTATTGACTCAGCTGAAGACAGAGATAGAGAGGGCTGTTCAAAATGATAACTGCTAATAAAGTGGCTGAAGATCCCGTTTACTTTTTTACTGGGTCACCTGTTATGTGTTGACTCGATACGCTGGTCTGAGTGTAAATGCTTCTTATGCCAGAATTCACAGGTCCGTGTCAAGTGGCTTAAGAATAGATTAATAAACACATTCATTTAGGTACTGACGTTCAAATAAAAGCTTTAAAACCTGGAGGACTTTTGATCAATACAACTTTAAAAGATTACAACAAATTGCTTCTCCTTGAAAAAAGAAAAGCTAAGAAGAAATGAGGGATGACTCAAATCTCTGGCACAGTGCCGTGTGTCTGTAACAACTTTTATTCTAATCACTGCCAGTAAAAAATTCCCTAATAAAGCTGTTTTTGAAGCTCGGGCCAGACGGACTGCGCTCATCTACCTTTAACAGTCGGAATATGGCACAAGTTTTTATTTATTAATTCATTTATTTATTTTCCATAGCCATGAATAAAAAATAAGGAAAACATTTTACTGATATTTGTTACAATTAACATTATGACCAACTGGTTGTGCTTTAATGTTGATTAATTTAGAAGAACAGGACGTAAGCTTGCCCTGAGGAAATGTCAATGCACAATCCGGTTCTTATTTATCTTGGGAACATGAAGGCAGAACAACCGTGGGATGTTTTTACACCACCTTCTAATATGACATCCAGCTTTGGTTGGTTAACTTTGATACAGGAGTTTGGGTAATAATTCCTCACTTTTCCTCTTCTCCCACCTGCTTGGCCGCCTGCGGGGTTCGTATAAAACCCAGCCGATTGTGAGACTGATCCCATGTGCAGCGACTCTGCCGCTTTCCGAAATCCCAGCGAGCACCCTGTGACAGAGCCTTATTATTTAGAAACAGGATATCTGCAGAAACTACAGAAATAAAATCGAAATCCTGCAGTGCAGCTGGATAATCCTTTAAAAACACAAACGTGACGGAGAAAAATGAGGCGAAGAAGATGAGGGGAGAAGAAAATAAAGTTCTTGAAATGTTTGCATGTTCCATATTCCGCCCTCTTTGCTGCCCCCTTACAACGGGTACGGCCCTCAGAGATGAACCATTGTGCTCATGCCTCTCTCAAACTGAGGAGCTTTTGTCCCCACAGGGTGGGCGCAGGAGATGACGACGTAGAGTAGGCAGGGAAGAAGATGAACGGAGACAGAGGAAAAGAAGAAAAGGACAAACAGATGAAAAAAAAAACAAAGAAATAGGAGTCCAACCTCAGCCAGAACAAGGGAGAGTGTGTGGGCAGAAAGAAGTGAGATGGAAGAGAGGGTGAGGAGCTGAATTCCAAAACAGCCGTTTCCAGACATGATATTGAATATATTTTGCATAAAGAGGGTCCAGAGAACACAGTCTCTGCTGACAGCTGTCTGGCTTTGGGAAAAGACGGCTGCGTGTCGTGCCACGACAGAGAGGGAGTAAGGGCCGGACAAATCCTACAAAGGAGAGATGGGTGACAATCTAATAAGACTTATGAGTGGCTTGATTACCTTTTGATGTGCTTGCATATCATTTACCAGTCACACTGATGTCTGCTGATGTAAGCTGCTGAAAGACTAATACATGAAATGGGTTTTGATGTTGTGTCCCAATGAGCAAGTCCCCCCTCCAGCTAGGTCCATGCAGAATGCCAGCCTTCTTCCTTTAAGATGGCATTGTGGATGTATCTGATGAGCTGCTCTTTGCTTCTTTAATCCAAATCTCAAGTTTATTGGTGTTATTGGTCTGCTAATTAATTTGGCGAAGCTTCCAGGAGAATGGATTTCCCTAACTGCTGACAGCTGGGGCTAATTATCCAGATGACTACATTTAATTGCATGAAACAAAACATTCTTGTCTTAAAGCATGCAAAAGTGAATGGAAGCAATGTGTTGTACTATTTTAAAGAAACAAAGAAAAATGGAGGGACAATGGTGATCTCAACACCATTCAGAGACTGTTGCTAAGGGATGTTATCTATGGTGTTTTTATGGAGTTTCCACAGGTTTGTTCCCTCTTCTTCTGTATTAAATGATGAAGAAAGCTACTGATTAATCTCCTTCCAGTGCTTATTGACGAACGTGGTGCCACGGTGTTCCTGTTCAAACTCAGCCTCTTGGTCCGCATCCTGCTTTCGATCCAACATGGGGTCAAACATCTGAATATTGATTGAAGACATTTATTTTCTATTTTTGCCATCATTCAAATAATCGTTTTTGCTTTGATTGATTTTAAACTTGAGTTTAAGGTTTAAAATGTGCAGCCTGTCATCAGAGTGGATGATAACCGTACTCAGAGTAAGGAAATGGAAAAATGGAGAAAACAGGCAGGCTGACGGAAACACGAGGTTTAGCGGTGCATCAAGCTTGCTTGGCTATGATTCAGCTCTGGAAACACAATAGGAAATGACAAAGCATTGATTCTCCAGCAGTCTGGCAGTAGCTGCTTTCAGGGAGTTGAACAGCGATCATGGTGTTGAAAAGGGGGACAAAGAGTCCAAAACGACAATAGCAACAGATGTGAGGTTAAATGTAGTGTTTAAGAAGATAATGAAACTAAACTTGGTGACTGGTTTATTTGCCATTTATTTTACTGTAACACAGTGATGCTTTCAAAAGAAACAACTGTATATTTTTTATCAATTTACACAATTCAAAGTGTGCCGATGACAGAAAATTCCAAATCAAACCAAAATTTGGTGTGGCCACCATTAGCTCTCAAAAGAGTATCACTTCTTAAAGATGCATTTGCACATTTTTGTAGGATTAAAGTTAAGTTTATGATTAACCAGTTAGACCACACAAGTGCCAAAATACTGGGTGACTGAACAACAATCAAACTCTGACATAGAGGTGAGCTTTTAGAAGACGTTTTCATGTTACACCACATTGTGGACAAGGCACGCTAGCAAGGTTTCAAGATCTTTTGAAAAAGCACAATGCTGAGGGACGTACACACACCAGCCAACCAACCAACCAACCAACCAACCAACATATCTAAAATAACCCAAACCTTGTGTGATAACTGAAGGGCATATCATGGTTACATTCAGTTGAAATCAGAAGATATCAGCTCAGAACTGGCAAGTACCAAAAACCAACATCCATCAACTGTTCAGAAACTAATCAACTGTGAGACTTTATGGAAGAATTGGGGTAAAAAATAACTAATATAGAAACAAGGACAATGCACTCAACACAATGGATGAAAACAAGAACTGGGGTGTAAAACCAATGGTAGAAGTTGCTCTGGACTGAAGAGTAAAACATCTGGCTGTAGTAAAAGACGTGAAGAGGTGGAGGCTCCTTGCAAGTTTGCATTGCATTCTTGCAGGTTGAGGCTGTATTGATGCCATCAATATTGACAAGCACAAGATATTTATCATAACTTTGTGAAATGTCTTGCCCAAGGACACAACTGCAACAGCCTGAGCACGGTTTAAACCTGCAACTCTCCAGTTAGAGGTCAGGCACTTAACTCCTCTGCCACTGTCACCTTTTGTAATATAACCAGGGAGGCAACAGATTACAATATCTTCAGTTTAAAGGAGAACAACTAGTCCTTTAAGGATTTGATCTATGCATCGCTCCGATATCGATATCTGTTACTGGTTTTCTAAGATGTTAGGAAGAACTGAGACGCTGGGGTCCTTCAAAAACTTTTTCAGGAGTACCCAAAAGAAATGATGCTGTTTTGAAGGCAAACACTAATCACATCAAAAACTGATTAGATTCACATTTCTCTTCTGTTCATTCAATTTGCATTAATAATTGATAAAATTATAAATTAGAGCCTTTATTTGCAAAAGCATTCAGATGATGCTGCACATTACCAACACCTGCCTAAAACTTCTGCACAGCACAGTGGAGTCTAAATGTTTTATTAGTTGGGATTCCTACAGAGTGAAATCTTCATCTTTCACTTCAGCAGCACAAGTTTGAAATTCAAGCAAGCAGAAAAACATCCACATCAGTGAGGATGAGGATAGAGGACGACAAAGAGAGGAAGGTCTTTTCAGTCTGTTCAGACACTGCAGAGAAAATAAGCACCAGATATCGACTCCAATCAAGGCCTTGCAGTTGGAAGGGCTGACTTGTGTTTCAAGGCTTGGCTCTTCACACTTCAACCTTGCCTGTCACTCACTTTGAGTACATACTCAAAAATTTGTCTCATGTGAAACATTTTCTTCTCCTTATGATTCTGGGAGTGTCTATTTGTCTCGTGAACCATCCGTTACACAAAGCGTATTGTCTTTGCCCAAGGGACCCAATCTTTTTCTTCTCTCAGGACTTATTGATGACCAAATGTGTTGGGTAGCCTTCAAAAGCACACTGACAATAAAAATGTTAAACTTCACAGCTTGAGTAACATCAACTCGGTCTCTCTTTCACTCCAACTCCTACTGTTGCTGAATATTTCTTTTTTCCAACCTCATTAGGCAAAGAGGGCATTTACAGAGGTGATTATTGTTGCAGGAGCTCTGACTCAATAATCTCCAGCCCCGTGTTTGCATACTAGACCACAGATGTTCAAACATCACCTTATAGAGGATGTAAGTGGTTGCTAATCTTGCTACATCCCAGAAATAGGACTACACATTTCATTTTAAGCCCTTAAAATCCCGGACAACAATCAAATTACAGTGCGACCGCGAATTTTAAAGCATTGCATTAATTTCGCAGAACATACTGCAATGCCATATTGATGCAGATAAACAAAAGGAGTGTAAATCACTAGTTTGACCACGATTAGGGATGTCCCAATACAACTTTTTCACTTCCGATACGATACCGATGCGATACCGATACCAATCTGATGCGATATCAGCGCAAATCATACGTACTTTAACTATTTCGTAGTTTGGAACATATGAAAGGCTTGATCAAGTGATATTACTCAATCAGATAACAACAGTAAGTATGAAAAAAATGAAAATTATTTCCTTACCATTGGTTGCAAAAATGTGAATCTTAATGGACTGCTTATATCAGAGATTTTTGATGCCATCTGATATAATCCAATACACCATTTTTGGGCCGATATCGAATTACTTCCGATATCGATATCGGAATGGAACATCCCTAACCACGACACCATAGTATATCGATAGAGTGAGAGATGATTTCTCTGGGCAAATGCCATTCGTTCAGCGACCATGAGGCATTTAACATGTTTAGTGATGTGCAGAAACCGATGGAAAATGGCATTTCAGCAGAATTTCTAAATAAAGCAATTTTCTAAATAAAACTGCATTTGTTATTCTATTGAGTTTTGCATTTTGTATCAATGTACTGATGTAACGCCAATGCATGTTTATGTCTCTTACTCACAAAATTTTGTTTTTATCTCATCATGGGGCTTTCAAAAAGACCATTAAATGCATCAAAATGTGTGGAAGTTTAATTAGCCAAATCGCCTAAATAAAATTAAATGACAATATGTGACCTTCTGACCTTTACTTTGAAAATAGTAGAAATGTTTGAAGGTACTTTTTACATTTTTGCAGAACTGTTTTTATTTGTGGTAATGCAATTGTGCATGTGTCTCCCAAGTGTATTGTTACCACAGTGACCTATTGAGCCACCAGCAGCAGCTTTAACTTTTCATGACTTAAATCATCAGAAAAGTAAGTTCCTGTTTACTTGCAGGATTTAGAAAATAAGATGAATTTTAGACCACAGCTGCATAAGCTTCTTCAGAACGTCTTTAGAAATTTTCCAGTTACATTTATTCTCTGTATTAGAGTTTATTTGTATTACAGCAGCTCTAAGCCTTGTGTTCTGTCAGGCTTTTTTTTTAAAGCTGCCAGACAAGGAAGAACAAAACACCGCCATAGGGCATCCTCTGACAGGGCCGATCGTGTGAATAGAAAAAAATTACAAAGCTTAGCGTAGCTTGATGTTTCTTCTTTCAGGAAAGAGCAAAAGAACCTCGTGTAACTCATTTGAACATTGTTGCAATTAAAACAAACATCAGTGAACTACTAACAACTGTTTGTGCTCAAACTTTCTTTGTTGGCCGTGGTTTCCTCAGCTCCATGTTCCCTTGTAAATCCATTTGATCAATCAGTGATGCATGTGATGTGAGCAAAGCAACAGAGCCAAAGGGGAAAATCATTTAAGTCCATCAAACCAGGCAAAAATTGGAATGAGGCGCTCAATTCTCTCTGCAATTACTCTACTGTTTTGTACCAGGAGGACAAAAGAAGAAAAGAAAAGAAGAATGCCGCGTATGCTCTGCAAATTTCTGCAGTTGAACTTCGATTTCCCCTCCACTCTGCTGCACAACTCCAGTCAAATGTGAATCAGAGACTTTGTGCACAGGTCATCTTTAATTTGCCCCAGACTTTGGCGGGGATTACCAGATCCTGCTCGTTCTGGAGAAAACATCTTGTAGATGAAGGCCTGATTGGCTCAGTGGAATCTCCTCTCTGGTTCTTCAGCACCAGCCGAGCGAGGGATGAAATAAAGGAATGGGGAAGATTACTTGTGCGGATGGCACTGAGCATCTTTAAAAAGCATCTGCGTCCCAGCGAGAGGCCACAAAGGCCGGCTCTGCGTGAATCCTCATATCTCTTGGTGGGGGGCCTCTCCCTTTCTTCCCTCTTTTTGCCATAGCTGTGTGATGCCCCTCGCTCCTTCCTACCCAAATGATTCAGCCTCGTTTCTTATTTCTTCCAGGCGTTTTTCTCCTTTTCCCCTTCCAGTTAGATCTAAATCAGCAGCAGCTATTCTAACCACTCTGCCTCTCTCGGCCCCCCTCCTCTTCCTCGTCTTCCCTGGTTTTCCAAGGTGTAAATGGCAAATATTGAGACTTGTGTCCGCATCAAAGGAGTCTTGCTGCTAGCACCAAGATTTGAAGTCATCATGTCATGTTTGCATGGTAACAGCGTGTCACTAAATGATTAACCTGGCAGGCAGGAAAAAAGGAGCAAAAAGTTATAGGAGCTCAAAAATATCAATACGCTGACTATTTCCTGTTCTAACCCAGACGTTTAGTTTTAAATCCTGTCATGAATTCTTAATGATTTAATTTTAGGAATATTTTATCATGCAAGAGCAGATAACGTAAGATTATCTTTAGAATATTTGACTTTTTTGTCCAGGTTTAAATTAATAATTTGTCACTAAGAGTTTAATTTACGTTCCAGTCTCGAGTTTTCTCAAGACTCAAGACAACTTTATTATTCCCCGAGGGTCAATTCGAGACAGCAATGTGAAGCAGCCGGCACTAAAATCTCTAAATTCTAAAAACCCATAAAACCTATACACGCATTCATGTCATAACCTCACATGTGAATGACCAACAATGAGTAAACCTTTGGCTCACACACACACACACACACGCACACGCGCGCACGCACGCACGCACGCACGCACGCACACACACACAAATACAATGTGGGTTGAAGCATTAAAGGGATACTAAGCAGTTTTGTTTGCTTTTAGCAGCCCCTAGTAACTGAAAAAAGTGAAACTTATCTCCCTGCTGTGCGTTTGTCTTTTTAACCCCTTAATCTATCTGCTGAAATGTCTTCCCAGCCTTTATTAGTTTCTAGCAGAGCGAATCAGCTGTGTTCCTGATCTAAAACATGCAGGAAAGATACTGGAAGCAGACTGCAGTGCTGGTATGTCAGCAGGTGGTGGCCTGGCACTCTGAAGTTGCAAATGCAGTATTTTAGCCACAGAGGGTGTTAGGGGTCTGATGACATTTCATTAACCTTATAAAGAGTCATTTTAGCACATACTGGCTCAAGAAAATTATTCAAAAATATGAAAAAGTCACATAGCATTGCTTTAACTATATTCAGCAGAAGTTGCTAAATGATGTTCTCACGTATGCTGATCATGTTCATGTAATTGTAATAGATGCTGTAGGATAGAGGACTACTTTCACAGAAGAGACAAAAACTGAGAAAAACACCTTTTAAGCTGTGAGGTGAGTCACTGCTCTTCAGTTATTATTGTTTGGAATAATTATTGTTGCTATTTATACATGACGTAAAGTATTAACAAGAATGGCTTGGAGTCAGATCTTTTGATTTTTTAAACTGCTAAATGTTCTAAAATTGTAGCAATCTGTCTAAGGTACTGTAATACAAAGCTGGATGAGTCAGCAGTGGCGTCATGCATTTGCAGTCCGAGAGGATGACTGCATGAGGACTGGAAGTTTGTTCATAAAAGTAGGAAGATTGTTTTTATTTTATGTCAGATTCCAAAAGTCTTCAATAACTGCAGAAAGAGCGCTAGCATTGTTTGCTAGTCCCTAATCTTTCAGGTTTAATCAGAAGAGATGCAGTGAACTTTGCTCAACAGCAACAGTCTTGCGAGACTCGGGGTATCCGGACATTTTTCTGTACACCTAAAATGTTTTTGTCATACATTTATTTAACAATAAGCATGTTTCCACTATTGAGACTGCCAGGTAATGTTACCAGACATTCGTGGCATGTGCGTGTCTCAACTTGACCAGACCATTTCAGGGACCAACGGCACACCTGAACTGGATTTGTGGTAGTCACAGGGTGGTTTTAACTCAGCAGGAAATGATGTCACCAAAAACCGAGCTGCTGGTGAAGCGGAATGGAAGGTAAAAAAATCAGCAGAGATGATTTAAAATCACCCTTTTTAAACTCCAAATGCCACACACACACACACACACACACACAGATAGAATGTCGTAATTCACAGCGCTTTGCGGACTTGTACAGAGCGCCGTAAAAAGAATTATTTCTTCTGGAATGACATGAAAATCCAGCACCGGGTTAATTTTTTTAAATTTAGTTTTTCTGATTCAGTAGCTAACACCTCGCACCATCTTGTAGCTTTTTTGGTTTTATTTGTGCCATTTCAAATGGTTTTTATCATTCGTCACATTATCTTTATTTTTGATAGTGCTGTTAAATGTTCTCTTATTCTATTGTTTATAGTAGGATTTTTTATCCTTGATTATTTATGCTATGTTTTTATGCATTTTACCAGATTTTAATGCTTTCGTTATGTGTTGTTGATTTGTTCAAGCATTTGGCTCTTTTATGTACAGCACTTTGGTTAGCTGCCATGCTATTTTGAAATGTTGCTTTATAAATAAATTGATATGGTATGGTAATGACGATTTTTACGTCACATTGTCTCTTTCTCAGCTTCGCAAATGGATTAAAAACATTCTTTATGCTATTAATGCGCCTCTTTAGGCGTTGATCAGTAATGTCACTCACTGCCAAACCAGTCACGATACGCTAACGTCATAGCAAAGTCCCGATTTTATATGGCGAACTAAGCCAGATTTCCGTGCTACCTTCCCCCCCTCCCAGAAATATCCCAGAACTCCTATAGTGGAAAAATGGTCGTTTATAACCAGACATCACAAACATGAAATGATCTCTGGCATTCCTAAAGCTTAGTTTTTTTTTTTTTTTTTTGGTGTATAAATCAACATGTTTATATTCTCAAGTCAAGCAATTATTTGGTTGTTCAAATAAATAATAATAATAATGCATTGAATTTATATAGCGCTTTTTTAGACACCCAAAGACGCTTTCACACACTCTCACATTCACACACTGCTAGTGATGGTAAGCTACTTGTAGCCACAGCCGCCCTGGGGAGGTCTGACAGAGGCGAGGCTGCCATTTGGCGCCGTCGGCCCCTCTGACCACCACTAACACAGGCAAGTTGGGTGAAGTGTCTTGCCCAAGGACACAACAGCAGGATACCGCTGGAGGGAGCTGGAATCGAACCCATGACCCTCCGATCATGAGGCAACCCGCTCTACCACCTGAGCTACTGCTGCCCCAGTAAATAAAACACTGTAGTTTCAGAAATATGTAAGAAAAAAAAGATTTAAAACATTTGCCACCCGAGAGTGGATGATTTGTACAAAAGACACAGCTAAAGGCAAACCCTGAAGGTATTTTACTTTTAATTTGCATTTCCCAACATTTCGTGGTCTGTTTTAGTGTGATTATTTTAGCATTTCTACCTTAAAAGAAGCTGAGAGAAAAATGTAGCACCCTGTCAAAAAACATATTCATGCAAGCTAAATGCAAGGATTAAAAAAATTGGATTTAAACGTGAAGTACATTAATGTAGCATTTCCCCTCCTATTTGCATCCAAACCTGCAGCTCTGATGGTCAGACCCACTGGTGCGCCACTTTTTGGGAAGTTGTTGTGACGTTTGAAATGCTAGCTTATTTCCCGGTGACAGCTCTGAAAGTGCAGCAACCACCTCTGCTGAAAGCAGGCGGAGCTTTGTTTAGCTGTAAGAGTGATGCAAACAGACGGAATTGAAGGTTCGCCGTGTGAGTTGGAGAATTAGCACTCACCTGGATCAACGTCAGGTCTTCGAGGTTGAGCCTGAAGAGGTGATTTCTGGAAAAATGGGGGGAAAAAAGAGTTGGAGACATATTTCTGTTCCAAATGAGCCAAGTTGCCAATCTACAGCCTTTTAATCCTCGTGAAGCTCATAACCTCGTGTTTTTCCTAACAAGCTTCACATCAGGTTAGAGAAAATACTCACTCCTTCTTTACATGTGCAGAAGATTTCAATAAAAACACTCTTCCTTCAGCAGTGAAACAAGTCTTTTACTGAGTTATAAAAATGCTGTTAAATTCATTGGTCCTTTAAAACCCGCGCTGAAATAAATGATGGATAAGGAGATTTAGCTGGACTATAATTAGGACAGTCAAAATGACTAGATAAAGCCTCTTTCTTTGCTGTAAGCTTTTTAAAAACTGAAAGATGATTAAAGTCAGGCAGAGAAACTTCTAAATTAGCAGGCTAAAAATAGAGCTATTTTACAGCTTTTCCACAAGAATTTTAAGAAACACGGTCCAGTGAGGAGACGCATTTTACATCTGCATTTTCTCTAGAGTTTTCTTCTAAGATTTAATTGAATGAAGCATCAACTGGTTTTAATATTTAAAACATATTGCCTATTTTACAAAAAAAGCAGGTAAAGCTTTGTGGGACTTCTGAACAACTCTAAAATTGATCCACTGCTCAACACACTTTTCTATGTATAAAATATGTTGAGCAATCCTGGCAGAGAAGTGACAAACAAGTCATTTTTCATGTTAGCAATCATTTCTTTTAAACTAGATATCTAGTTCCATCATCTTCACACACACACACACACACACACACACACACACACACACTCATGCGCGTGCATTTAAAGGGCATTTCACGAAGATTCACCGGTCTCCGGAGGAGCAGCCATCACACAGGTCTCGATGTGGCCATTGCCTCCTGTTTTACTGTATTGATATTTACATCGATCCCGCTTTCCTTCCATTATCTCTCATACTTCCAATCCAACCTGCTACCATCAATCTGTTCACATTATCTGTCACAGGCAGACACTTCGCAGCTGCTGAGGTGGGTGCCACGAAGAATTTAACTAAACCTCTTATTTCTGCAGAACAAGTGCGTAAAGATAAAACCATCTGATTATATAATATAATGTAATGTAATATAGAATAATATTACATTATTTCAGTAGTTTCCATTTCCTTTTTTTAGCTTTAGCATTTTTCTTACTAAGCTTGTTATGCTCCTTTTCCCTCTACCTGTTTTTCTGCTCCCTCACCAGATGGTTTATCTGCTGCCGCTTGAACACCATGTTGTTACGGTTCTTCCCTACCAACACCTAAAATCATTAAACTGAGTCTCTGCATAAATCTACATTCAAATAAAACCGTGCAAGTTAGTGTCTTCCCTAAACGAATGGCGAATTTCAGTCGTAAACCCCAAAAAACAAGCGCCTCGCACTGATTAATTCTAGTTTTATTCCAACCGAGACCAGAATTCGCCACATTCTTAACGTAAACTAACTCATTTCCTTCAAACTTCAAATTCTAGCTAATAGTTTTTTTTCCACATAATGAACTGAGTCTCAGAAACATTACCATCTGCACATATATATCTAACTATAATATGCAATATAAGCTCACACAAACACACACACACACACACACACACACACACACACACACACACACATTTGGCTGCGCTTCTAAAGCACAATGGACTTGGATTTCCAAAGCCATCTTTCTTTGGCCTCTGAAGACATCTATAAAGAAACTGATCATTACTCATGCAACGCAGAAACAAACACCATGAGAAAGAAGAATAGAAGACAACACAATATGAGAAAAGGGCAAAGAAGAATTGAAAAAATGAAGCCAGAAGGGACTGAAAGAGAAAAATACAAAAACAATGTTGTATTCGGGTTACCTGGCACCAACAATCAGCTCGTTCTGGCCGGGGTCGAAGGTCAGCTGTGAGTAATCCACCGTGCCCTCGGCTTTGAACCTGAAGATCCATGACTCCATCTCTGTAAAAACACCAGAGAACACAGCAACGGTGAGCCAGCAACCAGTTTTCATGTCTGGATTATTTAAAGCAGGAATTCTGAACTTTTAAGGGTCAATGTCCTCCATCATGGGTAAAATTTTTCCATGGACCCCCTTCAATGCTGTGGCCAGGTTCATCATTTATTTTTGTTTTCTGGGGTGTGTGATCTTCACCCTTTTGCATCTACTGTTTCTAAAGTTTGATTCATCTATTTTTTAACTCATGTGAGATGCATCTTTAATGTCATTGGCTTCATTGCCTTCATTTGCTGGACTTCAAGAGACACAACACATTATGGTTTTCCATCGTCATCCTTGATAAATCCAGAATCAAGATAACCGTGTTCATACGTTTCATTTTAGATAGGTTCGCTTCGCATTACTTGATGAAGTGAACAGACTTCAAAATGTGTTCATTGTGCAATAGCCCAACACAATGAGTCTTCAGGTTTCTCTATGAGTGTTCCATGGACCCCCAATTTATGATTCAGGGACCCCATTTTGAGGACCACTGACTTACTTCTAGGGAGATTTGTGTGGAAAACTTCCGCAGTTAGTTGTGGCAGATGAATGCTAATACTCAGCCAGGTCCTGCTGAAGGTTTCTTCTTGTTAAAGGGGAGTTTTCCTCTCCACTGTTGCAACATGACGCACCATGTCATTAGCTATGTTTACAAGGGCACAAGTAATCGGAATAAATGCCCTGTCAGATAAAAAATTCTTCATGTAAACATGCCAATCAGAATATTCTGATCCAATATGGCCCGATCAGAATCATCTTTCATTCCAATTGAGAGAGGTGGTTTTGTGAATTGTTCCATGTTTAACATGAAATGTGACAGCAAGCTAGCTCCACTGCTAATTTACAACCACAGAACGCTATTTGAATAAAAACACGTTAGCATAGCATTATGGTCCCAAATTTGAGCTAAAACAAAAGTTGACCTGGTTGAATTTAGACTTTCTTCCCAACTGTTTTCAAATGTTGGAATATTCTGGTTCCACCACCATTTTTAGTAGCTGGTCTATTAACCCTCCCACTGTCCTAATGGGTGTGACCCCGTGAGGAAAGTTGACCATTGAGCAGGATTGATGGTTTATCCCTTGGGTCTATGTGGCAGGGGAGAGGAGTGAGTACCACCTCACCACTGCCACATGGATCTCAAGGGATAAACCATCAATCCTGCTCAATGGTCAACTTCCCTCGTGGGGTCACCCATAAAGACAGTGGTAGGGTTAAATTAAGTTGACTTAAAAATTGTTAAAAAGGTCTACTCTTATTTACAAGATAAGTAGCCACTACATACAGACATTTGCTATAATCTCACATTGCAAACACATTGTTGGGGGACAACTTTTGGTAAATCAATACAACTGACCATAAAGAAGAAGATAGAAAGATGGAAATAATTTCTTTGTAGAACATGTTTTAAAATGGAAAATATTTGTTTGTCTTGTTTATAAACCCTCCTTCGCACAGATTAAAATTCACAGATATCAGTGTTTCACGCACGCCTTGTTTTTAGATCTCCTCAACAAAAGGACCATAAAAAATGAAAATCTCGGCTCAGCAGGAAGTACTTTAATTCTCTTTATAAACTTCTCATGATTGAAAGGCTTCAAGGAAGTGTATACTTTACACAGATCATGAAAAGGGATGAAATTCACCATTTTTCTGGAGCCTGAGCTTACCCTTGTGCTGTAAGGAGTATATACAGACATAAAGAGAGACAGATATCCCAGACAGACACTGACATCTTATCCACAACAGGCTTGTTCTCTTGGCGCCCAACCCATTAACCCCTAACCAATCAAATCTAACGACAGGGACGGCCTGTCTACTGTCTGGTTACCCGATAGGTTCAGTGAAGGGTGGTCAAACAGCCGTGTTCTCCATCGCTCATCACTTTCTCGATCCATAGTCACAATAATCTGAGTCAGAATCACTGTACACACAGGTTGGATTACACTTCAAGGGAGAAACATCTTGTACGGGACATTTTCTCCTGAGAGGGACGTCAGAACTCATAATCAAACGCTGGATTCTTTTTCTTGTTTGCTGCAGTGATTTCAAATCCCTCATTTCCACATTTGTGAGCTATTTACAGACTAAACGTTTCAAAGGGATGATGGGTTTTCTTTTTTCATAATTTTCCAGGGAGCTTTCCATCATGGCCAGAACAGAGGGAGAGGACAGCTTGAAAATCCTCCTAGAAACACATTATCTGCTTCCTCAGGCACACCTGTCACACGGTGTTTCAAATGAAAGAACGCTCTCCCTTGACTGCATCAAAAGCAAACTACTTCCAGTTTTCAGTGACAAACGTGGGATTTCGGAGCGGTTCAAAACCAAGACAAACAGAGCAAAGAATAAAAAAAAGGAGCCTCCGAAGAACATCTGCCTCCTCCAACTCACGTACTGGGACCAAACCCCAACTCTGGGAACAAAACATTATCATCTGCTAGGAGACAGCGCCACAAATGCAGAGACAGGTTCCCTTGTTATTTCTCTAATCTCCAGAGGAACATACGAAGAAATGACAGAACCCGATGTCTGCCCTCTAAGTATCTAACTAATACATTTTAATTAGCCACTGAGGTCACGACTGACTTTCCCCGAAAGATTTCCTTTTTGTTAATGGATGCTACTCTTCTGATTTTATGGGGAGGCACTAAGTTTAATATCTGCAAATGCTTTGGCTCCACTGAGCTTGTTTCACACCATGAAGAGGATCCTTGGCATACAAATATAGACGTGACACCACCCCCCAGAGGGAGAGAGGACGGTACTTGACAAACCCCAGCTTTTCCCCATAAATCTTCCAGACTCTCACTAGGGGAGGCCTGGCATCGGGGTGATGGAGTGTGTCAGAGAGAGACACACAAAGGGAGAATACTTGTTGGTAGTTTGCAAAAAGGGGGCAAAAGGTTCTAATTGACCACAACAGCCTTCGAAGGATTTATGGCCTCTGTGACGAGGCCAAGGAGCCATTCATAAACATTCATAACCAGAATGGATGGGCCCTCCCAAGGCTGCACAGCTGAATATACACAGTTTCCGAAAGTCACATTCACTGGAGTTAGGTCGATTGTTCTTTGTCCGGATGCTATAACAGACACAGAACTTGTTTTTATTACTTTTTTGATTAAACATAACAGCCTATTTTAGAAGCAAAGAAGGAGGACTTTCAGGATGCAGAAACACGCCAACAAATCAAGCTCATCGTTAAGCAAGAGGGAAGGAAACGGGACAACCGTCCAGCTGATTAGCATACAGTATGGCCCATCTCAGCTCCTAGATTTCATTGCTGCTTTTAAATGTTGCATGGATTCACATCAGCTTCATGTTAAATGCATGTGATAATGTAATCCCATCACGGCCGTGAAAGTGCTGACCCAAAAGGAAGACAGGGGGTGGATTGGCTGTTGAGACAAAGGCATGATTTTGTGCGGGCACAAGCAGAGACTGGGATGTAGACTCAAAAAGGAGCCAAGTTTCATTGCCAACACAAAACCAGCGAACACGCATCAAATGCAAACCCCCTGTTTTCCTCACCCTCAACTTATTCCCTTAAACCCTTAAACTCCCACTGCCTCCTAACAAAACAGCCCATCAGTCATGTGGCGTTTTCTTATTCCCCCATCTGACACGGAGCACTTGACACAAAGACAAAATGACAGGGTATATAAATATTTACAACAAGCATCAGAGGACACGCCAGTCTTCAGTCCGCCAGCCCTCAAAGTTATGGCTTTACAGGTCCACCAAGACCAGCATCAGAGACAAAACGTGGAACCAATTTGGGATGTTTTTTGTGTGTGGTGGGAACTACATCACATAAATGAACAGCTAATTCACTCTAAATGGCAGCTGGTGGTGATTTGGTGCATTAAGACTGGCGACCACACTGGTGTAAGGCAACGGTGGGTCAGAAAACAAAATGCAAGGTCATTTTAGACTTCCACACACAAGGTTCCCTTGTGTTGTGTCAAGCATGGCAAAATAAGCACATTTTACAGCTACAAACTCAGATTGCCAGTGCCCTGCTGTGGCCCTGGGGCAGTGAATGAATCATGCAAAACAAACCACTGTGAAGCCACAAATAAGGATACACCAAAATCTTTAAGTCTCATGTGTATTTTAGGGGTGAAGTCATCTGGTTGTGGAGGTTTGCAGGAGATGAAATGTGCTTTTGACACGATGACCAAATGCTTTCAGCCACAAGAAAGAAAATAATCATTTGTGCAGCAGAAACGAAGGAAGTCCGGTGTACAAGCCTCTTTTTGTTCCAATAACAGCTTGTCATCAATTAAAAATAACATGGCTAGAACATGGTTGACCTTGGTGGATAATAGGGAGATGCTATTGTTTTTTTTTTCTGCAGATTTAAAAAAACTGATCATCCCCCCCCCCAAATATCTAATTAAAGCCTCCCTGATTGGCGCTGCAGCCTGTTGCATTTATGAATGCTGTGAGGCCATTTGTTTGTTCTCCTGTTTTCATTCCCATCTTTCTGAGGACGTGTTAGCTGCTCGGGGATGATAAAAGCTGAACTCGTTCTGTTGGCTGTAAAACAAGTCTGTCGCTCGCACTCATCGGAGATATGGCCCCCGGCCTGGCCTATGAAAGGCATTGTTTACACCATAGTTTATACCCTATAAAATCCCTCAAGCCTGCATACGCTGGAGCAGTTGTTAAAACAACACCTTATTAACGTCTGCCGCTTTACAACAGCAGTTAGAATAACACTACAAATGCTCTGTCAAATACTTATTGCCAAAACATACTAACCCAGAGCCCCTCCTGGTCCCAAAAAATGACCGACATTTACTCTGGCCCCTCTGCTGAAGCTATTTTTTATCTCTGTTTTCACAAAAGTACAAAAACTGTATCATTAGGGTAAACGTTTAGAGTGTTGCCATTGAACTGTATAGTGCACATTCTTTTTTTCCCCCTCTAAAACCCAACATTTCTGAAACCGCCACACAAAGCAGAAAGCAGCTGTTAAACTACAGCGCGCAACTCTGTCGGCAAAGTCAGAAAACCATGATCGCCGGCGGGGTCTGACCCAAGTGAGGCACGCCCTTCCAGTCAGGCCACAATCACAAAGAAGAGAAAAACGCCGTCCCTAAAATCCCACATAGACAAACCTTGACCCTGGCTTCTTGTGATGAGTAAGAACCACCTCTCAGTCGGGTTGAACTCCTATTTTAGCAGGACCCGTCTCATTAGATTATCCTCAACAGTTGGTTGTCTCCTTTTGGTCCGCTGACTGATTTAGTGCAGGTGTTTCTCAGAGAAAAGCCTGAACTAGAAACGAGACTTTTCTAAAGTGGCGATACTAAATTCTATTTGAGAACGTTATGGTCTCATGAACACTTTTACAGAGGAGAAAAAAATTATATTAAAGTGAAAGTAATAAAACAGTCCCTGGTAGTGTTTTACCGTCTTTTAGTTTAATTTACTAGAAGATGGTAAAACACAACCGTAAGGTTTTTAGACTGGTATTACCGCTGCATTCATGTATGGGTTGTATTTATTATGCAGGTTCTGCAAACACAGTGTGCTCTAAGAATAAAGAAAGTAACTTTTCAGTGCGTGCAATAGTTTCAGAACAATTTATCCGTTTTTGAGTTTAGGATGTAAGTTCAAGATGGTTCAAAAACCTTTAAAAGATTCTTCACAATGAAAGCTGAGACTTTTACAAGAGAACTAATCTGGAACAATTCCAAACAATAATCGATACAACCCAAGTTTAAAATAATAGAGATTAGGTTTGTTTGGATTGACAAGCTCACCAAGTGAATTTCTGCTGTCAACTTCTCAAAAATTTTACTGATTTCTACGAATTTTATAAAAATTTACAATTCCACCAATTTAGCATTTTCCACCAATTTAGCATTTTTCAATTATTACTGCAGATGGCTGTTGTTTACCTGAAAACTGAAATTTATTCTGTAGTTTTGGAGATTTTGATGGAAGAAGTACCAGTACGACCTCATGCTTGGAAAAACTCCCGGTATGGTCAGAGATGAAGTTTAAAAGTGTATAAAGGCCAGTGCTGAAGTGGAAAAAATCAAGTGCCAGCACTGATGGAGCTGTATGCGCAGTGTGCCTAGCGGCAGGGACGCACCTTTTGTCCAAAATGCAGCCCATCATGGAGCGCATGTCCGGCGTTTCGGGAGGGATGGCGTTTTGGGGGGGTGGGGGGTGGGGGGTTGGCTGATTTCGACAGAGATTTAAACTAATACAGGACTGGAAGCACCACCGATACAAACCTTACCCTAGAAGTCCTGGTATGCTGAGAGGTCAAAATTAGCAGTGGTGGTACTGCATACTGTTGTGTACCAGCACCATACTTCAAAAGATCTGAACTATTGCTTTAATCTCTCAACCCAACACAAATATTCTAAACCATCATGATTGTACAGTTTGAATAAAAATAATGATAAATACCCAGAATATTTTAGAAAAAGAAGTGTCTGAGCTGATTATTAAGACAGAAAGAAGTAGACATTAAATTAAATATCTTTTATATCTGTAAAGGTAACTTAAAGTTCAAATTTACATTTAATCAGCTGTTATACTTGGAGTTTAAAAGTTTTACTTAGGTGCACCAATTAAGTGAATTTAGTTTGTCTAATTCATAAAAACATTTAAAAGTTAATTTTTTATTGATTTCTTTGCGCTTGGGCAGAAGCTGTTGTAGATGGGGCTACACACTTTGACACAAAGTTTGTTTGGTTTTTATTTTCTGAAAATGTTGAAAAACTGCACAGAGGCGCAACTTACGAGACTCCGGCCACGTCTTCACGTTTATGTCTTTGTGTGGCTGTAAAGATAGATTTTGTCAGAGTTGATTGGGAGCTTTTTGTGTTGCTCTGATCAACAAGGGGGCTTTGATGTGTTTGTAGTCTTCCCAACTTGGCTTAAGGAGACTCGTGGAAGCCTCACACTATATTTGAAACAACAAAGGATTATTCTACATTACACAGAGCACAATGACTCACAAAAGAGTATAATAGGTTTAACGAGTGGTTTTACTTCCCTCATGCACAGACTATGTGCATATGTGTTTCTGCCCATGTGATATTTTGCATTGAGTCATAATTTTGCTTTAAATGCAAAATAAATAAATAAAAAATATCCACAAGGGCTGTAATTTAGCAGCAGACTTTAAAGAGGGGTGGTTAACTTTACAACTCTGAACAACGGGATGTTTTTGAACAGCAAGACTTTCATCCGACGATGAAAGAAATACATTATTAAGAAATTGGAGATGGTAAGATTCTACATTTAATTGGGAGAGGCAGAGATGAACTGACATGTTCATAAGACCAAGTGAATTAGGAGCTCTTAATGAGGAGCTGGCTCTTCTTTCAAGTGAAAATAGATCAAAATGATAACATAAGACCTTCCAGGAAGTTCCAGGACAGATTTCTTCCCATTTCCATACCCATGACAACACTACAAGCCAGGCTAGAAAGACAGGAGATGACAATTATAAATACATTTTATTAAAAATAACTGTGTAAATAAAGGAAAAAGTACAATATGATACTGTTGTTGATCTGGCCCCTGGTCTTTACAGCAAAATGAATCACGTACACGGGCCTAGAGCCAGTAGATTTGTGTATTCACAAAAGAGAGTTATCAATTAAGAAAAAGAAGAACAAGCTGTAGCCATTCAAATTTACAAATCTCCTCCTCTTTTCCTTGATAACGTAAAACTACGGACCACAGATTTAAACCATCAGAGAAATTTGACAGGAAGCACAATTAAGCCACCCTAAATCTAAACCACGTCACCTGATTTCTTGAACAATTTACTATATAAAATAAATTCTGCATTACTGTAATATTCTGGCTGATATAAATACCTGTATTTCCACTGATCCCATTTGGTGGTATTTGAGGACTAAATTAGCTCCTTTAACCAAATCTAATCAATGCTATAAATTTACAGTTTCAAAAGCTGAAGTTCATCAAGTCTCATTTACCATGTTTCTGCTCTTACAAAGCAAAAGCTATCCTGCCTGCTGATCATTCAGACCAAAGTTGTCTCTTCCCTTACACACTGGACTATGGGAACCACGTCTGACTGCAAACTCAAATGTCAACCCACTTTATTAATGCTCCAAATGCATTAAACCACCACATTAGAGTTCACAAATGCACTGACCATAGCTGACCTGCTTGCTGATATGTGTTAAAAGCACAGTGCTGCAATGTATCACATTAGCTGGGCAGTTAGTCGTCTTTGCACTCAACCGGTGCAGAAAAAGGGTCCCATTTTGAATGAAGTGACAAAACCTGGCAAAAAAGGCAAGATGGAGGAAAAAAGGGTTGTGGAGGAGAGCGCTCATGTTTATGATGGGTGATTATACTAAATTTGAGTATTTTTGCATGCATGCATGTGAATCACTGACAGTGACCTTGGTTCTCAAATCAATTTTACCCAGAGAGTATACTCTGTGATTATCTAGCTTGGATTCTGCTACACTGAAAACAGCTCAATGACATTTTACTGCTTTGCCGTGGGAAGACAGGCCCACATTGATTGCTACTCGTACTGTTTGTTGACCAGGTTTCACAGGATTTCATTACAGTTTAGCTGTTCAGCTGCAACGAAAAATGGCTGGTAAGGGAAATAAAGCATGATGCAGGATCTAAAAGCTGCAAAGCTGCGTAGGGAATATGCATAAAGAGTGATTTTACATTAGGCTTCCAAAAAAAAACATGTTTGCACTTTTTCAAAGTGTTTTAAGAGAAAAATGAGAAATATTTGCTTTTTGTGTATGAAAATATCCAGGATACAACAAATGTAAAATTTATAAAATTATATTTTGGTTTTATACGCATCGTTTCAACAAGGCCATCACATAGATTACAGTATGGCATTGTATCAATAGCAAGGCTGTAGCTACATTTAGAGGCAGCAGGAACCAAATAGTCCAATAGCATGGTGAAAGAGTATACCATTACCTAGGGTGGTAAGTGAGCAACAAAAAGGAGGCACCTACAGACAACATTCTAGATCTCATTTTGTTGAAAGTAATAGATTTGGACATCAAACTTTTTAATTTTTAAGGCAGTTACAGTAACAGTATATGACCACTTGCTCTTGTGTCAAGAAAGGCTAGAAATGACATTAGCGGGCTCATTAAATGTGTTTATTTTGAGTAAAATAAGTTGGTCTGTCTGTAGTGCGAGTTTTACTTTATCACTTGCAAGCAGCATCCAGTTTAACATTGAACCTGATGCATTAGATCAGATTACATCAAGGTGATCCACATAAAATTGCTAACAAAAACCACAAGGACAGAACCAATTAAAGCAACATTCAAGAGTTTGTAACACTTTAAGCTGTTGCTTTCAAACTGGTTTCAGTGGTTCTTGAGCCCGAAACTTGAGCAACTTCGCATTTGACAGCCATCTGTAGCTTTCTGCTGACCAGAAACAGTTTTGTGGTTCTGGTAAGAACACTAGTGGGAGATCTGTACCTGCATTACAGCTGTAGCTGTTTACGGTTCTGGTAGCCAATATAAGGGCTAGCAGTTAGTTTCCTGTTTGCCAAACGTCAGTGAAAAGCACAACAAAACAGAGAAGAACAAGAGGTTTTCTTTTTTTTTTGTTGGCATCATGGTAGAGCCTGGAGGTAAGAAAGTTATGTTTTAGAAGTGAAGCAAAGAGTAAACATCAGCGTGACCTATACTCATTTGAGGTAGCTGAACAAGGGTACGAAATCATGAGGTGTTTCTCAATGTCAAGGCGCCTAGCCTTGCCTTGCTTACAAGGACACTGTCCTTTCTTGGTCAAAGAAAATGGTTAAGTGGAACAGACTTGCATCGCATGGCCGCAGCTTCCACGGCGGTCACGTAACGTCACGTGACATTGGAGATAATGTAATATTTTACACGTATTAGTTTCAATATAAATATATAACGAGCTTTTTAAGTTTTAAATTGTGTATATATTTGTTAAATTAAATATAGAAGTGAGTTACTACCCACTAGCCACTGAAGCTGCAACTAATAAGCAACTAACCAACCATAGATAACTTCTTTGGATCTAAAAAAACATCTTAATTTAGTTGACTTACATTTAAGCTTGAAATTTGCCCCTGAAGTAGCTGCCTGCTTCTTATCCGCCATCGTTTTGAAAATACCGCGGTGTGTTCTGGGTAATTTTTGACCGAGGCTAGGCTACAAGACACCTCCTGTGTATCCTTGCTCAGCTAGCTAAACGGGTAACAAACGGAGAACACACGCCTTGGTAGAACATAAACATTGGAACACGTCTCGGCGGCTCCTGATGACGTATCTCCTAGGCAACCGGGGCGGCGCCAAGACATCAAGGCGAGGTTCTTTGGCATTGAGAAATACCCTAGGACAGATGGTGACCTGGCTTTTTTGCTACTGGACTTGTAAGTATTCACATTTTTTGCCCAACAGTGCCAATCTTTTAAATTCTTGGCCTATTTAGTATCAGTTGGCTTGTATTAGCGTTAGCTCATTTTTTTTGTGCTAGCTATGGCAAGCTGGATTGTTTATGATTGTAGGGCTGTTTATGACTGTTGTAATTTTGCTTTCAACCAGTAGGAGGGAGAAGCACAAAATGTATTAAACTTTGCACTTTGTATTCAAATTGCATGACTTTTGCAATTGTTTGCAATGGTGTCATATACCCCATTTGACTTAACAGTTGGTGAAACGCATATGTGCCATATCTGTGTAATTCCAATTCAATATTAGCATTTTTTTTTATTCTGCATATCCATCTAATCGCCAACAGTCACCTCCATGTGAGTTCCCAGTTTTTGTAAGTAGCACTGACACAGCCTAACAATTAGGCCAATTATTCTTTTATTTAGTAGATGCTTAAGATTTTTTTTAAATATTTGTTACCATTGAGATGTTCATGTATCCTGTAAAAAAAGACTTACATGTGTTATCATTGATTTCATTTTGGTAGAACCTTAACCCTCTGATGCATGAATTATGAGATCTTCAACCATGATTTTTTAAACAATTTTTTTCATCCATCTTTAGGTGTGAATGAAACAAATTTCAACAAATATTTTTGTAACATTTTGTTAATCTACAAATAATTTATTACATGTCCATTTCAGTGGACAGCATGCATTGTGAACATTAAATATGTTGGCTTGACTTACTGAAGTCCAAATGGAGGGGCTCACATGCAATAAAATCTTCAACAGCTGTGCTTAATAGCAAAAATAAAGAAATAACAATTTTGAGTACCTGTCCACTGCAGTGACCATTATGCATCAAAGGGTTAATGTATAGTGTTTTTATTTCTTCTTTGCTTGTGTGAGAATAAAAGGAAAACAAGTGCAACTGTTGTGTAACTTAGCATCATGCAAACCTGTGCATTATGTGGATGTGGTATAATTAGCTGCATGTCTGCCTCGGGCTAAAATGACCCATGATCACATGAGGTACTGGAATTTATGTGGAAGTAACCAAGATTGCATAACTTGTTGTTTGAGTTGTGATCCCAATACAAGGCTGTGCAGGAGACAAGCACTTTTGAGAAGGTGACTGGCTTGGCTAGTGCTCGTCTCCCCTTGCGAGTCAAACTTACTTGCTGTGTCTGGTGTTTTCCTTACTCTGCTGATCTTTGTATTTAGGTGTTTACCTAGCATAACTTGGTCCTTCGAGCCGGATCGCAACATACCCAGGGTCCTGCATGGCAGAGCACGGAAGCTGAAGATTGCACAGCCTATGGTAGGGCCATAGACCAAAAGACTGATGAAGTAAATTCTGCGTCAGCCAGCTGCTACTGATTCGTTCCATTGAAAGGATTGACGTGATATGAATCTTTGTTAAGCTAACAGTTAGAATGACCCATGATCACATGAGGTACTGAAATGTATGTGGGTGTTTTTGTTCAAGTTGTGATCTTAGTAAAAGGCTGTGGAGGAGACAAGTAATTTGGCCAAGGTGACTTGGCTTGGCTAGTGCTCGTCTCCCCTTGCAAGACAAACTTAAGTACGGTGTCTGGTGATTTCCATACTCTGTTGTTCTTTGAATCTATATGTTTACCTAACAATCCTCAAAATGACCTAGTGCTCACTGTGTGCTGTTACACAAAACCCACCTATTGTTTAATTTTACCACACTTATCTTTACTGTCAGCACTGCACAAACATCTTATAACTCTTAATTATTAAGTCTAAAAAAAGGATATTTAACTTCCTTATTGATTTAATGTCAGGTCATTCATTTACTTTAAACCAGGCGCTAAAAGGTGTGCAAGACTGTTTCTCTATCCTAGCAACAGGAAATGTATCTTTGAAACAATCCAGAAAAGACCCTTAAATGGTTTAAAGTCAAACTTTCTTTCAAGTAATGGACAGGAGATAGGTTGGGATGGAAATAAACAACAGAGCAGAAGATTTCACAGTTATGGTGAGAAATAAAGACAACAAAATCAGTGTGTGTGTGTGTGTGTGTGTGTGTGTGTGTGTGTGTGTGTGTGTGCGTGCGTGCGTGCGTGCGTGCGTGCGTGCGTGTGTGTGTATGTGTGTGTGTGTGTGCGCGTGCGTGTGTGTGTGTGTTCACTCACCTGAGTGTGGAATGAGCGGATGCTCTGATTTGTGGCATGGTGATTCAGGCAGCAGGACTGGCCCTCGCCTGCCGGCCACGCCTCCGGGGTGCAGGACCAGCATGCACTGCAGCAGCAGCAGTGCATGCTGGACAACAGGGTGTCCCATGGGAGCCTGAGCTTGTCGTACTTTCTCCTTAGGCCTCAGAGGCCAAGAGGACACACCTGATGAGACAGAAGAAAGAAACTAAATTGTGATTTTTTACAGCATCTTCAAATATGCAAATTGTTTTATCCACAAAGCATTTATTTAAAAAGACAAAAATGTGCTAATGTGTGAAGGGAAGTGAGCAACAGAGAATGTGAGATAAAAATGAAAAAAATGTGTGGAGGGTTTTTGCTGAGCAGCAGGCAAAGTGCATGATCAAACTGGGTCTGCTTTACCTCCTTTACCTAAATTGTGCATGTGTGTAGGTGCACTGTAAAAAAAGACCTCCTTTCTGCTCGATAAAAGGTGACAGATTACATCAATATTTTAATTAGATTCTACTAGTTATAGATTTGAGTTCCATTTGATTAATTTTAACCATTTACAGTTACTTTTTTAATTTCACATTTAAAGAGAGAATGACACTGAATTAAGTAGAATGTACTCAAATATATTAGTTAACAAGAAATCTAACTTTATAGAACTACTAATAAAAATTAATTAAGTTTTACTTAAATTTGCAACAAAATATATGTAATTTTTACTCAATAAAATGAAGGCAACATTTTACAATTTATATTAATTAGATTTGACAATGGTTGGAATTTAGTTTAATTTTATTAAATTTGATGTTTTAAAGTCATTTGTCTAATTTAAGTAAATTCTACACAAAAAAAGAAGAAGATGTAATTTTATTTTAAATATCAAACAATGTGTGTCCTTTAATATGTGAAATTATATGCCATTTGAGAAGTTGAGCATTGTTGCATATAATGATAGAGTGCAGAGATAGCTTAGTTTTTCTTATTACTTTGTGTATGCAGCACTTTTTAGTTCTCCTTGTGGGTCAATTAAACTCTGTTTTCCTGCTATAAATCTGCAGCTTTTCCTCCCAATTCATAAGCAGATAAATGTGTTGATCATGTCACACATACAGAGGATTCTTGCTGCCAGGGAAAATGCAGCCGCTGCAAGGAAAACAAAGGAGTCTGCACAGTTGTTCATAATTTCTTTCATTGTGGGGGAGGATTGATGAGGTGCCTGGACCACCGACGTCATTAATTTTTAATCA